>NW_027189146.1:2491607-2791607 GCF_040958095.1 Procambarus clarkii | reverse complement strand
GCAAAGGAGGAGGGTTGTGGTGCAGAGGAGGAGGAGGGTAGTGGTGCAGAGGAGGAGGAGGGTAGTGGTGCAGAGGAGGATGAGGGTTGTGGTGCAGAGGAGGAGGAGGGTAGTGGTGCAGAGGAGGAGGAGGGTAGTGGTGCAGAGGAGAATTAGGGTAGTGGTGCAGAGGTAGAGGAGCAGGAGGGTCACCACTGTCGCACACCACTCTCCACCACTGTCACACACCACTCTCCACCATTGCCACACTCCACTCTCCACCACTGCCATACACCACTCTCCACCACTGTCACACACCACTCTCCACCACTGCCACACACCACTCTCCACCACTGCCACACACCACTCTCCACCATTGCCACACACCACTCTCCACCATTGCCACACACCACTCTCCACCCCTGTCACACACCACTCTCCACCACTGCAACACACCACTCTCCACCACTACCCCTCACCACTCTCCACCACTGCCACATACCACTCTCCACCACTGACACACACCACTCTCCTCCACTGCCCTTCACCACTCTCCCCCACTGCCACACTCCACTCTCCACCACTGCCCCTCACCACTCTGCACCACTGCCACATACCACTCTCCACCACTGCCACATACCACTCTCCACCACTGACACACACCACTCTCCACCACTGTCACACACCACTCTCCACCACTGACACACACCACTCTCCTCCACTGCCCTTCACCACTCTCCCCCACTGCCACACTTCACTCTCCACCACTGCAACACACCACTCTCCACCACTGTCACACACCACTCTCCACCACTGTCACACACCACTCTCCATCACTGCCACACACCACTCTCCACCACTGTCACACACCACTCTCCACCACTGTCACACACCACTCTCCACCACTGTCACACACCACTCTCCACCACTGTCACACACCACTCTCCACCACTGTCACACACCACTCTCCACCACTGTCACACACCCCTCTCCACCACTGTCACACACCACTCTCCATTACTGCCACATACCACTCTCCACAACTGTCACACTCCACTCTCCATCACTGCCACACACCACTCTCCACCACTGTCACACACCACTCTCCATCACTGTCACACACCACTCTCCACCACTGTCACACACCACTCTCCACCACTGTCACACACCACTCTCCACCACTGTCACACACCACTCTCCATCACTGTCACACACCACTCTCCACCACTGTCACACACACCACTCCCCACCACTGTCACACACCACTCTCCACAACTGTCACACACACCACTCCCCACCACTATCACACACCACTCTCCACCACTGTCACCCACACCACTCCCCACCACTGTCACACACCACTCTCCACCACTGTCACATACACCACTCCCCACCACTGTCACACACCACTCTCCTCCACTGTCACACACACCACTCTCCACCACTGTCACACACCACTCTCCACCACTGCCACACACACCACTCCCCACCACTGTCACACACCACTCTCCACCACTGTCACACACCACTCTCCACCACTGTCACACACACCACTCTCCACCACTGTCACACACACCACTCCCCACCACTGCCACACTCCACTCTCCACCACTGTCACACACCACTCTCCACCACTGTCACACACACCACTCTCCACCACTGTCACACACACCACTCTCCACCACTGTCACAAACACCATTCCCCACCACTGCCACACTCGACTCTCCATCACTGTCACACACCACTCTCGACCACTGTCACACACCACTCTCCACCACTGTCACACACACCACTCTCCACCACTGTCACACACCACTCTCCACCACTGTCACACACCACTCTCCATCATTGTCACACACACCACTCTCCACCACTGTCACACACACCACTCCCCACCACTGTCACACACACCACTCCCCACCACTGTCACACACCACTCTCCACCACTGTCACACTCCACTATCCACCACTGTCACACACCACTCTCCACCACTGTCACACACCACTCTCCATCACTGTCACACTCCACTCTCCACCACTTTCACACACCACTCTCCACCACTGTCACACACCACTCTCCATCACTGTCACACTCCACTCTCCACCACTGTCACACACCACTCTCCACCACTGTCACACACCACTCCCCACCACTGCCACACACCACTCCCCACCACTGTCACACACCACTCTCCACCACTGTCACACACCACTCTCCACCACTGTCACACACCACTCTCCATCACTGTCACACACACCACTCACCACCACTGTCACACACACCACTCCCCACCACTGTCACACACACCACTCCCCACCACTGCCACACTCCACTCTCCACCACTGTCACACACCACTCTCCACCACTGTCACACACCACTCTCCACCACTGTCACACACACCATTCCCCACCACTGCCACACTCCACTCTCCACCACTGTCACACACCACTCTCCACCACTGTCACACACCACTCTCCACCACTGTCACACACACCACTCTCCACCACTGTCACACACCACTCTCCACCACTGTCACACACAACTCTCCACCACTGTCACACACCACTCTCCATCACTGTCACACACACCACTCTCCACCACTGTCACACACACCACTTCCCACCACTGTCACACACACCACTCCCCACCACTGTCACACACCACTCTCCACCACTGTCACACACCACTCTCCACCACTGTCACACACCACTCTCCACCACTGTCACACACCACTCCCCACCACTGCCACACACCACTCTCCACCACTGTCACATACACAACTCCCCACCACTGTCACACACCACTCCCCACCACTGTCACACACCACTCTCCACCACTGTCACACACCACTCTCCACAACTGTCACACACACCACTCCCCACCACTATCACACACCACTCTCCACCACTGTCACACACACCACTCTCCACCACTGTCACACACACCACTCTCCACCACTGTCACACACACCACTCCCCACCAATGTCACACACCACTCTCCACAACTGTCACACACACCACTCCCCACCTCTATCACACACCACTCTCCACCACTGTCACACACACGACTCCCCACTACTGTCACACACCACACTCCACCACTGTCACACACTCCACTCTCCACCACTGTCACACACACCACTCCCCACCACTGTCACACACCACTCTCCACCACTGTCACACACCACTCTCCACCACTGTCACACACACCACTCCACACCACTGTCACACACCACTCTCCACCACTGTCACACACCACTCTCCACCACTGTCACACACCACTCTCCACCACTGTCACACACACCATTCCCCACCACTGCCACACTCCACTCTCCACCACTGTCACACACCACTCTCCACCACTGTCACACACCACTCTCCACCACTGTCACACACACCACTCTCCACCACTGTCACACACCACTCTCCACCACTGTCACACACACCACGCCCCACCACTGTCACACACCACTCTCCACCACTGTCACACACACCACTCTCCACCACTGTCACACACCACTCTCCACCACTGTCACACACACCACGCCCCACCACTGTCACACACCACTCTCCACCACTGTCACACACCACTCTCCACCACTGTCACACACCACTCTCCACCACTGTCACACACACCACTCCCCACCACTGCCACACACACCACTCCCCACCACTGTCACACACCACTCTCCACCACTGTCACACACCACTCTCCACCACTGTCACACAACACTCTCCATCACTGTCACACACAACTCTCCACCACTGTCACACACCACTCTCCACCACTGTCACACACACCACTCTCCACCACTGACACACACACACCACTCCCCACCACTGTCACACACCACTCTCCACAACTGTCACACACACCACTCCCCACCACTATCACACACCACTCTCCACCACTGTCACACACACCACTCTCCACCACTGTCACACACACCACTCTCCACCACTGTCACACACACCACTCCCCACCAATGTCACACACCACTCTCCACAACTGTCACACACACCACTCCCCACCTCTATCACACACCACTCTCCACCACTGTCACACAAACGACTCCCCACTACTGTCACACACCACACTCCACCACTGTCACACACACCACTCTCCACCACTGTCACACACACCACTCCCCACCACTGTCACACACCACTCTCCACCACTGTCACACACCACTCTCCACCACTGTCACACACACCACTCCACACCACTGTCACACACCACTCTCAACCACTGTCACACACACCACTCCCCACCACTGTCACACACCACTCTCCACCACTGTCACACACACCACTCCCCACCACTGTCACACACCACTCTCCACCACTGTCACACACACCACTCCCCACCATTGTCACACACCACTCCCCACCACTGCCACACACCACTCTCCACCACTGTCACACACACGACTCCCCACCACTGTCACACACCACTCTACACCACTGTCACACACACCACTCTCCACCACTGTCACACATACCACTCTCCACCACTGTCACACACCACTCTCCACCACTGTCACACACACCACGCCCCACCACTGTCACACACCACTCTCCACCACTGTCACACACCACTCTCCACCACTGTCACACACCACTCTCCACCACTGTCACACACACCACTCCCCACCACTGCCACACACACCACTCCCCACCACTGTCACACACCACTCTCCACCACTGTCACACACCACTCTCCACCACTGTCACACAACACTCTCCATCACTGTCACACACAACTCTCCACCACTGTCACACACCACTCTCCAGCACTGTCACACACACCACTCTCCACCACTGACACACACACCACTCCCCACCACTGTCACACACCACTCTCCACAACTGTCACACACACCACTCCCCACCACTATCACACACCACTCTCCACCACTGTCACACACACCACTCTCCACCACTGTCACACACACCACTCTCCACCACTGTCACACACACCACTCCCCACCAATGTCACACACCACTCTCCACAACTGTCACACACACCACTCCCCACCTCTATCACACACCACTCTCCACCACTGTCACACACACCACTCCCCACTACTGTCACACACCACTCTCCACCACTGTCACACACACCACTCCCCACCACTGTCACACACCACTCTCCACCACTGTCACACACACCACTCTCCACCACTGTCACACACCACTCTCCACCACTGTCACACACACCACTCCCCACCACTGTCACACACCACTCTCCACCACTGTCACACACCACTCTCCACCACTGTCACACACACCACTCTCCACCTCTGTCACACACACCACTCCCCACCACTGCCACACTCCACTCTCCACCACTGTCACACACCACTCTCCACCACTGTCACACACCACTCTCCACCACTGTCACACACACCATTCCCCACCACTGCCACACTCCACTCTCCACCACTGTCACACACCACTCTCCACCACTGTCACACACCACTCTCCACCACTGTCACACACCACTCTCCACCACTGTCACACACACCACTCTCCACCACTGTCACACACACCACTCTCCACCATTGTCACACACACACATATGCCCGAAACGCTTTGCGTAATAGTGGCTTTAGGCATTGTATGTACTAGCTCTACCTATAAGTCAACCAATCCTTGTAAAAATTTATTGTATGTATGTACCTTACCTAAATAAAATTGTATTGTATTGTATTGTACACCACTCCCCACCACTGTCACACACCACTCTCCACCACTGTCACACACCACTCTCCACCACTGTCACACACACCACTCCCCACCACTGTCACACACCACTCTCCACCACTGTCACACACCACTCTCCACCACTGTCACACACACCACTCCCCACCACTGTCACACACCACTCTCCACCACTGTCACACACCACTCTCCACCACTGTCACACACACCACTCCCCACCACTGTCACACACCACTCTCCACCACTGTCACACACACCACTCCCCACCACTGTCACACACCACTCTCCACCACTGTCACACACACCACTCCCCACCACTGTCACACACCACTCTCCACCACTGTCACACACACCACTCCCCACCATTGTCACACACCACTCCCCACCACTGCCACACACCACTCTCCACCACTGTCACACACACGACTCCCCACCACTGTCACACACCACTCTACACCACTGTCACACACACCACTCTCCACCACTGTCACACACACCACTCTCCACCACTGTCACACACCACTCTCCACCACTGTCACACACACCACGCCCCACCACTGTCACACACCACTCTCCACCACTGTCACACACCACTCTCCACCACTGTCACACACCACTCTCCACCACTGTCACACACACCACTCCCCACCACTGCCACACACAACACTCCCCACCACTGTCACACACCACTCTCCACCACTGTCACACACCACTCTCCACCACTGTCACACAACACTCTCCATCACTGTCACACACAACTCTCCACCACTGTCACACACCACTCTCCACCACTGACACACACACCACTCTCCACCACTGACACACACACCACTCCCCACCACTGTCACACACCACTCTCCACAACTGTCACACACACCACTCCCCACCACTATCACACACCACTCTCCACCACTGTCACACACACCACTCTCCACCACTGTCACACACACCACTCTCCACCACTGTCACACACACCACTCCCCACCAATGTCACACACCACTCTCCACAACTGTCACACACACCACTCCCCACCTCTATCACACACCACTCTCCACCACTGTCACACACACGACTCCCCACTACTGTCACACACCACACTCCACCACTGTCACACACACCACTCTCCACCACTGTCACACACACCACTCCCCACCACTGTCACACACCACTCTCCACCACTGTCACACACCACTCTCCACCACTGTCACACACACCACTCCACACCACTGTCACACACCACTCTCAACCACTGTCACACACACCACTCCCCACCACTGTCACACACCACTCTCCACCACTGTCACACACACCACTCCCCACCACTGTCACACACCACTCTCCACCACTGTCACACACACCACTCCCCACCATTGTCACACACCACTCCCCACCACTGCCACACACCACTCTCCACCACTGTCACCCACACGACTCCCCACCACTGTCACACACCACTCTACACCACTGTCACACACACCACTCTCCACCACTGTCACACACACCACTCTCCACCACTGTCACACACCACTCTCCACCACTGTCACACACACCACGCCCCACCACTGTCACACACCACTCTCCACCACTGTCACACACCACTCTCCACCACTGTCACACACCACTCTCCACCACTGTCACACACACCACTCCCCACCACTGCCACACACACCACTCCCCACCACTGTCACACACCACTCTCCACCACTGTCACACACCACTCTCCACCACTGTCACACAACACTCTCCATCACTGTCACACACAACTCTCCACCACTGTCACACACCACTCTCCACCACTGTCACACACACCACTCTCCACCACTGACACACACACACCACTCCCCACCACTGTCACACACCACTCTCCACAACTGTCACACACACCACTCCCCACCACTATCACACACCACTCTCCACCACTGTCACACACACCACTCTCCACCACTGTCACACACACCACTCTCCACCACTGTCACACACACCACTCCCCACCAATGTCACACACCACTCTCCACAACTGTCACACACACCACTCCCCACCTCTATCACACACCACTCTCCACCACTGTCACACACACCACTCCCCACTACTGTCACACACCACTCTCCACCACTGTCACACACACCACTCCCCACCACTGTCACACACCACTCTCCACCACTGTCACACACACCACTCTCCACCACTGTCACACACCACTCTCCACCACTGTCACACACACCACTCCCCACCACTGTCACACACCACTCTCCACCACTGTCACACACCACTCTCCACCACTGTCACACACACCACTCTCCACCTCTGTCACACACACCACTCCCCACCACTGCCACACTCCACTCTCCACCACTGTCACACACCACTCTCCACCACTGTCACACACCACTCTCCACCACTGTCACACACACCATTCCCCACCACTGCCACACTCCACTCTCCACCACTGTCACACACCACTCTCCACCACTGTCACACACCACTCTCCACCACTGTCACACACACCACTCTCCACCACTGTCACACACCACTCTCCACCACTGTCACACACCACTCTCCACCACTGTCACACACCACTCTCCTTCACTGTCACACACACCACTCTCCACCACTGTCACACACACCACTTCCCACCACTGTCACACACACCACTCCCCACCACTGTCACACACCACTCTCCACCACTGTCACACACCACTCTCCACCACTGTCACACACCACTCTCCACCACTGTCACATACACCACTCCCCACCACTGTCACACACCACTTCCCACCACTGTCACACACCACTCTCCACCACTGTCACACACCACTCTCCACCACTGTCACACACTACTCTCCATCACTGTCACACACACCACTCTCCACCACTGTCACACACACCACTCCCCACCACTGTCACACACACCACTCCCTACCACTGTCACACACCACTCTCCACCACTGTCACACACCACTCTCCACCACTGTCACACACACCACTCCCCACCACTGTCACACACCACTCTCCACCACTGTCATATCACCACTCCCCACCACTGTCACACACCACTCTCCACCACTGTCACACACCACTCTCCACCACTGCCACACACACCACTTCCTACCACTGTCACACACTACTCTCCACCACTATCACACACCACTCTCCACCACTGTCACACACCACTCTCCACCACTGTCACACACCACTCTCCACCACTGTCACACACACCACTCTCCACCTCTGTCACACACACCACTCCCCACCACTGCCACACTCCACTCTCCACCACTGTCACACACCACTCTCCACCACTGTCACACACCACTCTCCACCACTGTCACACACACCATTCCCCACCACTGCCACACTCCACTCTCCACCACTGTCACACACCACTCTCCACCACTGTCACACACCACTCTCCACCACTGTCACACACACCACTCTCCACCACTGTCACACACCACTCTCCACCACTGTCACACACCACTCTCCACCACTGTCACACACCACTCTCCTTCACTGTCACACACACCACTCTCCACCACTGTCACACACACCACTTCCCACCACTGTCACACACACCACTCCCCACCACTGTCACACACCACTCTCCACCACTGTCACACACCACTCTCCACCACTGTCACACACCACTCTCCACCACTGTCACATACACCACTCCCCACCACTGTCACACACCACTTCCCACCACTGTCACACACCACTCTCCACCACTGTCACACACCACTCTCCACCACTGTCACACACTACTCTCCATCACTGTCACACACACCACTCTCCACCACTGTCACACACACCACTCCCCACCACTGTCACACACACCACTCCCTACCACTGTCACACACCACTCTCCACCACTGTCACACACCACTCTCCACCACTGTCACACACACCACTCCCCACCACTGTCACACACCACTCTCCACCACTGTCATATCACCACTCCCCACCACTGTCACACACCACTCTCCACCACTGTCACACACCACTCTCCACCACTGCCACACACACCACTTCCTACCACTGTCACACACTACTCTCCACCACTATCACACACCACTCTCCACCACTGTCACACACCACTCTCCACAACTGTCACACACACCACTCCCCACCTCTATCACACACCACTCTCCACCACTGTCACACACACCACTCCCCACTACTGTCACACACCACTCTCCACCACTGTCACACACACCACTCCCCACCACTGTCACACACCACTCTCCACCACTGTCACACACACCACTCTGCACCACTGTCACACACCACTCTCCACCACTGTCACACACACCACTCCCCACCACTGTCACACACCACTCTCCACCACTGTCACACACCACTCTCCATCACTGTCACACACACCACTCTCCACCTCTGTCACACACACCACTCCCCACCACTGCCACACTCCACTCTCCACCACTGTCACACACCACTCTCCACCACTGTCACACACCACTCTCCACCACTGTCACACACACCATTCCCCACCACTGCCACACTCCACTTTCCACCACTGTCACACACCACTCTCCACCACTGTCACACACACCACTCTCCACCACTGTCACACACCACTCTCCACCACTGTCACACACCACTCTCCACCACTGTCACACACCACTCTCCATCACTGTCACACACACCACTCTCCACCACTGTCACACACACCACTTCCCACCACTGTCACACACACCACTCCCCACCACTGTCACACACCACTCTCCACCACTGTCACACACCACTCTCCACCACTGTCACACACCACTCTCCACCACTATCACACACCACTCCCCACCACTGCCACACACCACTCTCCACCACTGTCACATACACCACTCCCCACCACTGTCACACACCACTCCCCACCACTGTCACACACCACTCTCCACCACTGTCACTGTTGGATATTTCCAACATCGAATACAGCATTGTTGTATTCTCATTACTTATTACTAATCATATTAATATTGTAGTAAGTAAAATTAACAACTCGTAGAATTCTCCTGTACTAATAATTCATCTGTGCATTAGGCTAGAATTCTCACGTCATCTGACGCCAGTATTGCGTCAGATTTCTTTACAGTAAAACACATTATATTCAATTTGTGTGAGAATTAAATACGATTCTCCATAATTAAAGCATTCTGTATGACAACTGATTGCAGACGAATTGTTTTCTAACTAAAAGCCGAATAGAGCGTTAGAATTATACCGTCTACCTCGCGATAGTGTTAACGTCATCAATGAATGCTATGGGGAGACATTAATTCCTCTCCCTTGTATCTTTACTATTCTTAAATAGTTAAATAATAATATTTCGTTCCTCTAAATAATAAACCCGTCCAGTCTTTAGAGTTTCAAGCGCGAATGCGAGAAATATTAATGTTCATGCCAATAATTTGTGTAATGAACGTCGACTCGGCGTGGGGGGAGGGACGCGACGCCATGCTCAGTCGGTGACGGTGTTGGGAAGCGGACACGTGCAAGGCCAGAAGGAGGCAAAGCCACGCTTACCGTACTCACAAAAGACGCCATTGTCCAGTAAATAGGACACGTGTGTCTATCTACAGATGAAAGCCGCCACTGTGAGGCGTGAACGACCTTGCAGATAATATCTTCAACTAGTGCTGGTGTTAAATAAGGGACCCCTAGACTTGGTTCCTGACGACACGTGATCAGCCAGC
Organism: Procambarus clarkii; assembly: GCF_040958095.1. Taxonomy (NCBI): domain Eukaryota; kingdom Metazoa; phylum Arthropoda; class Malacostraca; order Decapoda; family Cambaridae; genus Procambarus; species Procambarus clarkii. The sequence continues at coordinate 2,780,194 of NW_027189146.1, read as the reverse complement.
TTGAAACGCATCAATCCAGGATAGGTTCACCGGAGCCTGAGATGCGAAATTACGGCAATCTTAATACTTACACAGTGCCCACAGCTAAGTACCTTTTATTTGATGCATCATTTACAGGTTTAATAATAGCGGGGTGATTGCGCGTCACGCGGCACGACAACACCTAATAACAGGTGATTAGAAATTTCTCTGTAGATATCAATAATCTTGAATATGTATTGAGCAGTTAAATCAATTGCTACTGGTAGTTATTTAATTTGCAGCTCGAGAGACGAATTCCTCATGCTGTCTTCTCCATGTTAACCGTGTCAGACGTCGGTGTACCAGACTTGGAGATTAAGAGGACTGCCAGGGTTATCTAAAGGAATCTATTACCAGCTAAGGCTTATTTCTTTTATTCATAACATTGCAATTTGATACATTCAGAATGTTTTCAACATAATGTGTGATTTACTGTAATTCATTATTATGCTCATATTCATGTTCTTCTTTGTATGAATAATATTATATTCTACATTAATTATAGGATTAGATTATTATTAATAGAATTAGTGAACGAACCACACTGATTCCTGGACGTACTGACCTTCAGTAATAACCCCCCAATGTAGGTGTTTGAGGTTTGGTTTTAATAATACAGCCCATTAATTATTCTTATGATCATACTTTCTAGTCATATCCATAGTCACTGGTTTTCTCTAGAATTTTATCTAATGATCTGAAATTCTCAGTTTCCCTCTTTACTTTAAAAGCGGGTGGTCCTTCGTAATTTAATTTACTACTTTAATTATTAATTAATCTGAATCAAACCCAAATATCCCACATTATGGTCCTTATCGAACCGGATAGGCATTAAATTTATAATTAAAATATTAACCATTAATAACTAATCCTTGTGTGATAGAAGCTAGACTAACTATTTAATTAATTGTGTCAACTAACAGTGTAACACATCAGTTAGTCTAGATCACACTAACATAGCTACTTTATACATAGCTTTAGTGGGTCATAACCAAGTACCCACAACATTTAGACCTACACTTCATACTGAAGTAGAATCCTTAGGTCACCAAGAGCAACAGCTCATAACCTTATATTAATCACTTACAACAATTAAGTGTTAACCATTTAGGCTATACCAATGTTTCAATATATGGCTGTCAGCAGACTGTCCATTATAGCCTGAATTCATGTTATAATTACTGATTCACTCAAGTCAGTGGATCATTAACATTAAGGGATCCAGTATACTAATATAAATTACTGATCTCATACTAGTTAATCATTACTAACCCTGATAATATTTTATTCCACAATTAGGAGTACATTCAGGAGTTAGATAATATTTACGGCAGTAGAATACTTGCCAAACACAATTAATTCTTTTGTGTTCATTTAATTTCTTATACACATAATTACACAAGTGTATATTATATAAAATACAAAAAACCCAAAAACACAGCACAATTATTTGCACATTACTGCACCATGATATAATCTTTGCCAACCTTTGTTAGGTAGCAATTTAGACTGTGATTGTGTTGAATTTGGCACAAGCACAGACTAAATATAGTTGTAGTTTCTCAAGTAGAAATTCTCACGACTAGGCTTGAGCTAGTTAGTAACATATATTATTCTTTTGTGCTGACCCTATCAAGGGTGGGATTAACCATTTATTGTGTAATTATTTTATTGCATATTTCTATGTATGTCTTTGAGTGTTACTGTAAGTCCACTACCCATCCGAAGCTGATTTAGAAGAGCTAAGCTGAGGAACACCTGTAGTGAGACCAAGGTACCACTCAAATCTTAGTTGCTTATTATTAGGTAGGTAGCTAACCTCTAAATGAGGTAAATTATAACCAGCCTCAAGAAATATCAGGCTGTCAATACTTATACCTGCTCTACATCAAGGAGCAGATTATAGCTATACCACTAGCTACATAAGCCCTATCAGGCTCAATTTACCGCAAGAATGAATCCTTTAGAAAGGAATGCAAGATTCTTGACAGCTCTTCAAGCTCCTTTAGGAAAACTGCTTGTGAAATGTCATTTCTGTGTCGAAACTGACCCAGGTGACGTCTACAGACTAGCAAGTTCCATAAGGATCGCCAGCCAAAAATATGACTATATCAAGACTGTAATCGAGACCCACAGGAATTTACTCCAGACCGGTCATACTGTCTCAGACCACTTAAGTCTAACAGAATCTGATCTCGATAACTATGAACATTCTGTTCAAACCAGTTTAGACCGATATAAGGAGGTGCTTGCGAAGCAAGATATTCCCGAGTGGGTGGATCAGATCATTAATAGACCTGTATCCAAGCTAACACTCAGCTCAGATGAAATACTTGAGCTAAATCAAGACGAGGAGAATCCTCTAATCAATGCTGATCACTATACAGGATCAACAACTGGAGATCAACTTTCATTTTCTAACCTCTCATCTAATACAGCTTCATGTGATGATTTGTTTACAGAGTCTGATCAAATTTCAGACCACTCTTCTCAATGTTCCCTAGATTCTATAAGTTCAATACATAATGCTACTGAATTAACTAGCTTATCACCAGAACCCAGAGAAACAAGTGAAGCTGCAGATGAAACAAGTGAAGCTGGAATGATCAGTGAATCTGAACCAGAAAATGATAAAGCTAATGCTGCAGCAGCAGCCGAAGCTGTAATCAAAGCTGAGGCTAAACAAGAAGCCTTAAGCAACACAAGTAATGGTCACAATTGCTCACAACAGCCTTCTAAAGTAAGTGCTGACAATGAGAAGACTATTATAAACCTTGTGCACCAATTATTAAATTTATCTTCACCAGAACAATCAGATGACTCTTTACAAGCTTTTAGTTTTCAGCTTGAGACTCTGATAAATTCTTTCAGTAAAGAGGTGGATCACCCAACTACTGAGTGGATGACTAAAATTATCATCCAAAGAAAATTGTCTGGTGACACACTTAATAAATTATATGTATGCCAGAATGGTAATACCCTGTCAATGCAGGATATATTTACAGGTTTGCGTAATATGAGCAATCATACAGCAGACCAAGCAATTAATGCTAAATCTGAATGCACCAAAACTGTACCTACATCAGTTTCCCTGCCTGAAACTCCTAAAGTGACACTGTCACTAGGTAACCAAGGTGCTAATACTCAATGTAACAACAATCAGTCAAATACTGATTCATCAGTGAGACCTAAGAGTCCCACAGGTGCTCCTAAGAGACCTAATAGTCCAAAGAGCACTCCCAAGAGCCTGTTAATGGTTCCCCAGAGTACACCAAGTACTCACAAGAGAATAAATAACAAGCAAATGCAAGCAGCAAAACCATCACCACCTGCAAATACTGTTTTACCTAAACCGGTAACACCTAAACGAACAGTAGGATGGGGAATGTGCTTGTTTTGCAATCAAAAACATTCTCTGTACAAATGTACTAATTATCCTAATAGAGACACAAGAGTCAGACGACTCAAACAGTTACACAAATGTACTAGGTGTCTCAAACAACATAATGTTAACAACTGTGACACCCCACTGAACACCTGCAATAGGTGTAGAAGGGGCAAGCATCATGCTGCACTGTGCAAATTAGTTAGGACTAATTATGTCAATCCTAGAATAGGACGTAGAGAATCTACACCAGTACAGTGCTGCAAGGTGCGAGATGTGTACAGCGTAACTTCCCAAGCATCTCAAGTGGATGCTGCTCTGCCTACTGCCCAACTTCAAGTGAAGAACAGAGGAACCAAGATCACCATACGTGGACTATTTGATCAAGGTTCCCAGAGAACTTTCATTACTCAAAGGGCAGCAGAGGCACTTAATTTACAACCAATAGGACAGGTAAAACTAAACTTGTCAGGGTCCATGATAAATCGAGGAACCCATGAATACACAGTAGTTCAACCGCTTGTACGACTAGGTAGTCAAGCCAAGGCTGTCCAAGCCATTGTTGTAGATCAAATACCTTTAGACTTAAATATTAAGGGTCTGGGGTACACAGCCCACTTCCTGCAGGAACGTGAAATTAAATTGGCTGACAACAAATTAATGTCTGACCGCCTTAATAATGTAGATGTACTAGTAGGAGCCGACTACTATTACCAGTTCATAACTGGACATGTTAAACGATTGGGAATGAATATGCTCCAATCTGCAGGAGGCTACTTACTTACTGGTAAAGTTCTGAATGTGAACAAGCCTAAGCCTGCCAATAATAAATTAGTCAGCAGAAAATCAATTCTCCAGCAACAAGCTAAAAGGAGAAACACAGCTGAGTAATAAACTCAGATTGAATGTGGTGCAATTGATACTCGCTGAGATGTTTCATAGCTCTCAGTGAAAATCAATGGTCCGTACTCAAACAAGTACAAGTCACAGCGACCAAACTATTGAATTCACTGCAGAGCTAGAATTATTCTCGACAAGTAGTAATTGACCACACTCAGTCTTCCTAGTTAAATTGTAATGTTAGGCTAGAGAATCTAGTACTCCCTAGGAATTAATCATGTTAGGCTAGAGAATCTAGCACTCAATGCCACTGGCATTTCCTGAATTTAATTATAAATTCACTAGGACCACTGGTCCACTATCCTTGCGCTTAAAGGTTTGCCAAGAAAACCTTCTTAATACCATGTTTTCTGCACTAAGAGTTAGTGATAAATACTTGCATTAATTGTTTGAGTTGTTTTTTCTTTCGTTTCTGCTTATTTAGTGTAGGAGCGCAACACGAACAAACTTGCAAACTTACTAATAGGTAAGTGAATTTTCAGAGAACTAATATGTTTAATGCATTACCGTTAAACATTAGCATTGTTAATTAACATGCTTCATGAGCTTAACATAGCTCACCTTAGAATTAACGTAATAATATGAGTGCTCGTTCACCATGCGCACGAGCTTAATATTGCTCGCCATGATAACTGAATGACAAAGCTCCACCTCGTTAATTCGAGTTCACTGAACTCACCCTGTTAACTGTTAACGAGCTCAATGCAGCTCAACCTGTCAGCACTGCTGACGAGCTCAATGTAGCTCACCCTGTCAACACTGTTGACGAGTTCAATGCAACTCACCCTGTTAGCACTAGCTAACGAGCTCACTGCAGCTCACCCTGTCAACACTGTTGACGAGTTCACTGCAACTCACCCTGTTAGCACTAGCTAACGAGCTCACTGTAGCTCACCCTGTCAACACTGTTGACGAGTTCACTGCAACTCACCCTGTTAGCACTGCTAACGAGCTCACTGTAGCTCACCCTGTCAGCACTGCTGACGAGCTCACTGCAGCTCACCCTGTCAGCACTGCTGACGAGCTCAATGTAGCTCACCCTGTCAACACTGTTGACGAGTTCACTGTAACTCACCTTGTTAGCACTAGCTAACGAGCTCACTGCAGCTCACCCTGTCAACACTGTTGACGAGTTCACTGCAACTCACCCTGTTAGCACTAGCTAACGAGCTCACTGTAGCTCACCCTGTCAACACTGTTGACGAGTTCACTGAACTCACCCTGTTAGCACTGCTAACGAGCTCACTGTAGCTCACCCTGTCAACACTGTTGACGAGTTCACTGCAACTCACCCTGTTAGCACTAGCTAACGAGCTCCATGCAGCTCACCCTGTTAGCACCAGCTAACGAGCTCACTGTAGCTCACCCTGTCAACACCGTTGACGAGTTCACTGCAACTCACCCTGTTAGCACCAGCTAACGAGCTCACTGTAGCTCACCCTGTCAACACTGTTGACGAGCTCACTGTAGCTCACCCTGTCAGCACTGCTGACGAGCTCACTGTAGCTCACCATGTTCAAGAGTTTAATATAACTCGACTTGTTAATGAGCTTAATACTGCTCACCATGTTAATTCGAGTACATTTTGCTCACAATTAGCTTAGTCTCTTACTTAGGTAGGTTTAGGGACTTTAGTAGTGTCAACAGAGTACTAGCCTAATCTGTACTCACCATTAATTACAGTTGACTATACTTATAGAGACTGATTTAATAAACTCAATTTCATGTAAAGGTGATTTCGTATTAACAAGTTTACAGTGTCAAGCCTATGAGCTGCCATTTAATTAGCTCATAAGTCAGAATGACTAGGCTACTAATCTCACTGTCGACTCAGAATTTTCCTTGATTTTAATGAATAAACTTTTCAGTTCTCTACTTTCTATTATTTAGCTAGTTAGCAAATTATTTGTACCATCAGTCAGCATGACTACTGCACGGCAGTGCACATTTAATTCAATTTCCTCATTTGAATTTGAGGTGATCATGATGCTGCGTGATGTTATTGTCTAGTAACTCAATAGTTACAAGTCACAGCGACCCTGGACAATGACCTCATTGTAGTGTCATAGTCTCCTTGATCTTGAATGACTAATAATACTTTACTGTATAATCATACAATAGTGTTATCAGTTCTTAGGAACTTATTCTGAGTTTACTTACGATTCAGCAGCTACGTAATACACCATTACATGTCACTGCGACCCTAGTTGTTGAGTTTATTGTGAGCTTTAGAGCGTTCCTGATTACCGATAACTTAATCATTTAATGTTTCATTATTTCATGCATGTTTCCACTAAGGGAAACTGTAAGCCTATTACAACTCTGAACAAGAGTAATTTCTTTCACTTCCCACTGAGACAACCGTGATGAAACTACGATGTGATATCACGTAACGAAACCTTACACGTCACTATGACCCAGGATATCGCATCACCGTAGATTCTGTTAGTTTAAATTGGGAGAGTTAAATTCTATAAATATTGTGTAGGCTACAAACAACATGTTTCATTCGACATGTAAATAGCAAGACTCAAGTTCTTGTAAGTCCTTGATAAATCCGGGACGTTCGTTATGTGTGTACTAACATACTAACATACTAATGTATTAATCTTAATATCACTTCGGGATAGGTCAGTACAACACAGTACACTGCGACCCTGGGAATCCCCCCCCGGAGTTATGTTGGATATTTCCAACATCGAATACAGCATTGTTGTATTCTCATTACTTATTACTAATCATATTAATATTGTAGTAAGTAAAATTAACAACTCGTAGAATTCTCCTGTACTAATAATTCATCTGTGCATTAGGCTAGAATTCTCACGTCATCTGACGCCAGTATTGCGTCAGATTTCTTTACAGTAAAACACATTATATTCAATTTGTGTGAGAATTAAATACGATTCTCCATAATTAAAGCATTCTGTATGACAACTGATTGCAGACGAATTGTTTTCTAACTAAAAGCCGAATAGAGCGTTAGAATTATACCGTCTACCTCGCGATAGTGTTAACGTCATCAATGAATGCTATGGGGAGACATTAATTCCTCTCCCTTGTATCTTTACTATTCTTAAATAGTTAAATAATAATATTTCGTTCCTCTAAATAATAAACCCGTCCAGTCTTTAGAGTTTCAAGCGCGAATGCGAGAAATATTAATGTTCATGCCAATAATTTGTGTAATGAACGTCGACTCGGCGTGGGGGGAGGGACGCGACGCCATGCTCAGTCGGTGACGGTGTTGGGAAGCGGACACGTGCAAGGCCAGAAGGAGGCAAAGCCACGCTTACCGTACTCACAAAAGACGCCATTGTCCAGTAAATAGGACACGTGTGTCTATCTACAGATGAAAGCCGCCACTGTGAGGCGTGAACGACCTTGCAGATAATATCTTCAACTAGTGCTGGTGTTAAATAAGGGACCCCTAGACTTGGTTCCTGACGACACGTGATCAGCCAGCTTGAAACGCATCAATCCAGGATAGGTTCACCGGAGCCTGAGATGCGAAATTACGGCAATCTTAATACTTACACAGTGCCCACAGCTAAGTACCTTTTATTTGATGCATCATTTACAGGTTTAATAATAGCGGGGTGATTGCGCGTCACGCGGCACGACAACACCTAATAACAGGTGATTAGAAATTTCTCTGTAGATATCAATAATCTTGAATATGTATTGAGCAGTTAAATCAATTGCTACTGGTAGTTATTTAATTTGCAGCTCGAGAGACGAATTCCTCATGCTGTCTTCTCCATGTTAACCGTGTCAGACGTCGGTGTACCAGACTTGGAGATTAAGAGGACTGCCAGGGTTATCTAAAGGAATCTATTACCAGCTAAGGCTTATTTCTTTTATTCATAACATTGCAATTTGATACATTCAGAATGTTTTCAACATAATGTGTGATTTACTGTAATTCATTATTATGCTCATATTCATGTTCTTCTTTGTATGAATAATATTATATTCTACATTAATTATAGGATTAGATTATTATTAATAGAATTAGTGAACGAACCACACTGATTCCTGGACGTACTGACCTTCAGTAATAACCCCCCAATGTAGGTGTTTGAGGTTTGGTTTTAATAATACAGCCCATTAATTATTCTTATGATCATACTTTCTAGTCATATCCATAGTCACTGGTTTTCTCTAGAATTTTATCTAATGATCTGAAATTCTCAGTTTCCCTCTTTACTTTAAAAGCGGGTGGTCCTTCGTAATTTAATTTACTACTTTAATTATTAATTAATCTGAATCAAACCCAAATATCCCACAGTCACACACCACTCTCCACCACTGTCACACACCACTCTCCATCACTGTCACACACACCACTCTCCACCACTGTCACACACACCACTCCCCACCACTGTCACACACACCACTCCCTACCACTGTCACACACCACTCTCCACCACTGTCACACACCACTCTCCACCACATTCACACACACCACTCCCCACCACTGTCACACACCACTCTCCACCACTGTCATATCACCACTCCCCACCACTGTCACACACCACTCTCCACCACTGTCACACACCACTCTCCACCACTGTCACACACCACTCTCCACCACTGCCACACACACCACTTCCTACCACTGTCACACACTACTCTCCACCACTATCACACACCACTCTCCACCACTGTCACACACCACTCTCCACCACTGTCACACACACCACTCCCCACCACTGTCACACACCACTCTCCACCATTGTCCCACACACCACTCCCCACCACTGCCACACTCCACTCTCCTCCACTGTCACACACCACTCTCCACCACTGTCACACACACCGCTCTCCTCCACTGTCACACACACCACTCCTCACCACTGCCACACACACCACTCCCCACCACTGCCACACACCACTCTCCACCACTGTCACACACCACTCTCCACCACTGTCACACACACCACTCCCCACCACTGTCACACACCACTCTCCACCACTGTCACACACACCGCTCTCCACCACTGTCACACACACCACTCCCCACCACTGTCACACACCACTCTCCACCACTGTCACACACACACCACTCTCCACCACTGTCACACACACCACTCCCCACCACTGCCACACACCACTCTCCAACACTGTCACACACCACTCTCCACCACTGTCACACACACCACTCCCCACCACTGTCACACACCACTCTCCACCACTGTCACACACCACTCTCCACCACTGTCACACACACCACTCTCCACCACTGTCACACACCACTCTCCACCACTGTCACACACACCACGCCCCACCACTGTCACACACCACTCTCCACCACTGTCACACACCACTCTCCACCACTGTCACACACCACTCTCCACCACTGTCACACACACCACTCCCCACCACTGCCACACACACCACTCCCCACCACTGTCACACACCACTCTCCACCACTGTCACACACCACTCTCCACCACTGTCACACAACACTCTCCATCACTGTCACACACAACTCTCCACCACTGTCACACACCACTCTCCACCACTGTCACACACACCACTCTCCACCACTGACACCCACACCACTCCCCACCACTGTCACACACCACTCTCCACAACTGTCACACACACCACTCCCCACCACTATCACACACCACTCTCCACCACTGTCACACACACCACTCTCCACCACTGTCACACACACCACTCTCCACCACTGTCACACACACCACTCCCCACCAATGTCACACACCACTCTCCACAACTGTCACACACACCACTCCCCACCTTTATCACACACCACTCTCCACCACTGTCACACACACCACTCCCCACTACTGTCACACACCACTCTCCACCACTGTCACACACACCACTCCCCACCACTGTCACACACCACTCTCCACCACTGTCACACACACCACTCTCCACCACTGTCACACACCACTCTCCACCACTGTCACACACACTACTCCCTACCACTGTCACACACCACTCTCCACCACTGTCACACACCACTCTCCACCACTGTCACACACACCACTCTCCACCTCTGTCACACACACCACTCCCCACCACTGCCACACTCCACTCTCCACCACTGTCACACACCACTCTCCACCACTGTCACACACCACTCTCCACCACTGTCACACACCACTCTCCACCACTGTCACACACCACTCCCCACCACTGCCACACACCACTCTCCACCACTGTCACATACACCACTCCCCACCACTGTCACACACCACTCTCCACCACTGTCACACACCACTCTCCACCACTGTCACACACCACTCTCCATCACTGTCACACACACCACTCTCCACCACTGTCACACACACCACTCCCCACCACTGTCACACACACCACTCCCTACCACTGTCACACACCACTCTCCACCACTGTCACACACCACTCTCCACCACATTCACACACACCACTCCCCACCACTGTCACACACCACTCTCCACCACTGTCATATCACCACTCCCCACCACTGTCACACACCACTCTCCACCACTGTCACACACCACTCTCCACCACTGTCACACACCACTCTCCATCACTGTCACACACACCACTCTCCACCACTGTCACACACACCACTCCCCACCACTGTCACACACACCACTCCCTACCACTGTCACACACCACTCTCCACCACTGTCACACACCACTCTCCACCACATTCACACACACCACTCCCCACCACTGTCACACACCACTCTCCACCACTGTCATATCACCACTCCCCACCACTGTCACACACCACTCTCCACCACTGTCACACACCACTCTCCACCACTGTCACACACCACTCTCCACCACTGCCACACACACCACTTCCTACCACTGTCACACACTACTCTCCACCACTATCACACACCACTCTCCACCACTGTCACACACCACTCTCCACCACTGTCACACACACCACTCCCCACCACTGTCACACACCACTCTCCACCATTGTCCCACACACCACTCCCCACCACTGCCACACTCCACTCTCCTCCACTGTCACACACCACTCTCCACCACTGTCACACACACCGCTCTCCTCCACTGTCACACACACCACTCCTCACCACTGCCACACACACCACTCCCCACCACTGCCACACACCACTCTCCACCACTGTCACACACCACTCTCCACCACTGTCACACACACCACTCCCCACCACTGTCACACACCACTCTCCACCACTGTCACACACACCGCTCTCCACCACTGTCACACACACCACTCCCCACCACTGTCACACACCACTCTCCACCACTGTCACACACACACCACTCTCCACCACTGTCACACACACCACTCCCCACCACTGCCACACACCACTCTCCACCACTGTCACACACCACTCTCCACCACTGTCACACACACCACTCCCCACCACTGTCACACACCACTCTCCACCACTGTCACACACCACTCTCCACCACTGTCACACACACCACTCTCCACCACTGTCACACACCACTCTCCACCACTGTCACACACACCACGCCCCACCACTGTCACACACCACTCTCCACCACTGTCACACACCACTCTCCACCACTGTCACACACCACACTCCACCACTGTCACACACACACCACTCCCCACCACTGCCACACACACCACTCCCCACCACTGTCACACACCACTCTCCACCACTGTCACACACCACTCTCCACCACTGTCACACAACACTCTCCATCACTGTCACACACAACTCTCCACCACTGTCACACACCACTCTCCACCACTGTCACACACACCACTCTCCACCACTGACACACACACCACTCCCCACCACTGTCACACACCACTCTCCACAACTGTCACACACACCACTCCCCACCACTATCACACACCACTCTCCACCACTGTCACACACACCACTCTCCACCACTGTCACACACACCACTCTCCACCACTGTCACACACACCACTCCCCACCAATGTCACACACCACTCTCCACAACTGTCACACACACACCACTCCCCACCTCTATCACACACCACTCTCCACCACTGTCACACACACCACTCCCCACTACTGTCACACACCACTCTCCACCACTGTCACACACACCACTCCCCACCACTGTCACACACCACTCTCCACCACTGTCACACACACCACTCTCCACCACTGTCACACACCACTCTCCACCACTGTCACACACACTACTCCCTACCACTGTCACACACCACTCTCCACCACTGTCACACACCACTCTCCACCACTGTCACACACACCACTCTCCACCTCTGTCACACACACCACTCCCCACCACTGCCACACTCCACTCTCCACCACTGTCACACACCACTCTCCACCACTGTCACACACCACTCTCCACCACTGTCACACACACCATTCCCCACCACTGCCACACTCCACTCTCCACCACTGTCACACACCACTCTCCACTACTGTCACACACCACTCTCCACCACTGTCACACACACCACTCTCCACCACTGTCACACACCCCTCTCCACCATTGTCACACACCACTCTCCACCACTGTCACACACCACTCTCCATCACTGTCACACACACCACTCTCCACCACTGTCACACACACCACTTCCCACCACTGTCACACACACCACTCCCCACCACTGTCACACACCACTCTCCACCACTGTCACACACCACTCTCCACCACTGTCACACACCACTCTCCACCACTGTCACACACCACTCCCCACCACTGCCACACACCACTCTCCACCACTGTCACATATACCACTCCCCACCACTGTCACACACCACTCCCCACAACTGTCACACACCACTCTCCACCACTGTCACACACCACTCTCCACCACTGTCACACACCACTCTCCATCACTGTCACACACACCACTCTCCACCACTGTCACACACACCACTCCCCACCACTGTCACACACACCACTCCCTACCACTGTCACACACCACTCTCCACCACTGTCACACACCACTCTCCACCACTGTCACACACACCACTCACCACCACTGTCACACACCACTCTCCACCACTGTCATATCACCACTCCCCACCACTGTCACACACCACTCTCCACCACTGTCACACACCACTCTCCACCACTGAGACACACACACCACTTCCTACCACTGTCACACACTACTCTCCACCACTATCACACACCACTCTCCACCACTGTCACACACCACTCTCCACCACTGTCACACACACCACTCCCCACCACTGTCACACACCACTCTCCACCATTGTCACACACACCACTCCCCACCACTGCCACACTCCACTCTCCTCCACTGTCACACACCACTCTCCACCACTGTCACACACACCGCTCTCCTCCACTGTCACACACACCACTCCTCACCACTGCCACACACACCACTCCCCACCACTGCCACACACCACTCTCCACCACTGTCGCACACCACTCTCCACCACTGTCACACACACCACTCCCCACCACTGTCACACACCACTCTCCACCACTGTCACACACACCGCTCTCCACCACTGTCACACACACCACTCCCCACCACTGTCACACACCACTCTCCACCGCTGTCACACACACACCACTCTCCACCACTGTCACACACCGCTCTCCACCACTGTCACACACACCACTCCCCACCACTGTCACACACCACTCTCCACCGCTGTCACACACACACCACTCTCCACCACTGTCACACACCACTCTCCACCACTGTCACACACCACTCTCCACCACTGTCACACACCACTCTCCACCACTGTCACACACACAACTCCCCACCACTGTCACACACTCCACTCCCCACCACTGTCACACACCTTTCTCCACCACTGTCACACACACCACTCTCCACCACTGTCACACACCACTCTCCACCACTGTCACACACCACTGTCCGCCACTGTCACACACCACTCTCCACCACTGTCACACACCACTCTCCACCACTGTCACACACCACTCTCCACCACTGTTACACACACCACTCCCCACTACTGTCACACACCACTCTCCACCACTGTCACACACCAATCTCCACCACTGTCACACACCACTCTCCACCACTGTCACACACACCACTCTCCACCACTGTCACACACACCACTCCCCACCACTGTCACACACCACTCTCCACCATTGTCACACACACATATGCCCGAAACGCTTTGCGTAATAGTAGCTTTAGGCATTGTATGTACTAGCTCTACCTATAAGTCAACCAATCCTTGTAAAAATTTATTGTATGTATGTACCTTACCTAAATAAAATTGTATTGTATTGTATTGTACACCACTCCCCACCACTGTCACACACCACTCTCCACCACTGTCACACACCACTCTCCACCACTGTCACACACACCACTCCCCACCACTGCCACACACCACTCTCCACCACTGTCACACACCACTCTCCACCACTGTCACACACACCACTCCCCACCACTGTCACACACCACTCTCCACCACTGTCACACACACCACTCCCCACCACTGTCACACACCACTCTCCACCACTGTCACACACCACTCTCCACCACTGTCACACACACCACGCCCCACCACTGTCACACACCACTCTCCACCACTGTCACACACCACTCTCCACCACTGTCACACACCACTCTCCACCACTGTCACACACACCACTCCCCACCACTGCCACACACACCACTCCCCACCACTGTCACACACCACTCTCCACCACTGTCACACACCACTCTCCACCACTGTCACACAACACTCTCCATCACTGTCACACACAACTCTCCACCACTGTCACACACCACTCTCCACCACTGTCACACACACCACTCTCCACCACTGTCACACACACCACTCCCCACCACTGTCACACACCACTCTCCACAACTGTCACACACACCACTCCCCACCACTATCACACACCACTCTCCACCACTGTCACACACACCACTCTCCACCACTGTCACACACACCACTCTCCACCACTGTCACACACACCACTCCCCACCTCTATCACACACCACTCTCCACCACTGTCACACACACCACTCCCCACTACTGTCACACACCACTCTCCACCACTGTCACACACACCACTCCCCACCACTGTCACACACCACTCTCCACCACTGTCACACACACCACTCTCCACCACTGTCACACACCACTCTCCACCACTGTCACACACACCACTCCCCACCACTGTCACACACCACTCTCCACCACTGTCACACATCACTCTCCACCACTGTCACACACACCACTCTCCACCTCTGTCACACACACCACTCCCCACCACTGCCACACTCCACTCTCCACCACTGTCACACACCACTCTCCACCACTGTCACACACCACTCTCCACCACTGTCACACACACCATTCCCCACCACTGCCACACTCCACTCTCCACCACTGTCACACACCACTCTCCACCACTGTCACACACCACTCTCCACCACTGTCACACACACCACTCTCCACCACTGTCACACACCACTCTCTACCACTGTCACACACCACTCTCCACCACTGTCACACACCACTCTCCTTCACTGTCACACACACCACTCTCCACCACTGTCACACACACCACTTCCCACCACTGTCACACACACCACTCCCCACCACTGTCACACACCACTCTCCACCACTGTCACACACCACTCTCCACCACTGTCACACACCACTCTCCACCACTGTCACACACCACTCCCCACCACTGCCACACACCACTCTCCACGACTGTCACATACACCACTCCCCACCACTGTCACACACCACTTCCCACCACTGTCACACACCACTCTCCACCACTGTCACACACCACTCTCCACCACTGTCACACACTACTCTCCATCACTGTCACACACACCACTCTCCACCACTGTCACACACACCACTCCCCACCACTGTCACACACACCACTCCCTACCACTGTCACACACACCACTCCCCACCACTGTCACACACCATTCTCCACCACTGTCATATCACCACTCCCCACCACTGCCACACACCACTCTCCACCACTGTCACACACCACTCTCCACCACTGCCACACACACCACTTCCTACCACTGTCACACACTACTCTCCACCACTATCACACACCACTCTCCACCACTGTCACTCACCACTCTCCACAACTGTCACACACACCACTCCCCACCTCTATCACACACCACTCTCCACCACTGTCACACACACCACTCCCCACTACTGTCACACACCACTCTCCACCACTGTCACACACACCACTCCCCACCACTGTCACACACCACTCTCCACCACTGTCACACACCACTCTCCACCACTGTCACACACCACTCTCCACCACTGTCACACACACCACTCCCCACCACTGTCACACACCACTCTCCACCACTGTCACACACACCACTCCCCACCACTGTCACACACCACTCTCCACCACTGTCACACACACCACTCCCCACCACTGTCACACACCACTCTCCACCACTGTCACACACACCACTCCCCACCATTGTCACACACCACTCCCCACCACTGCCACACACCACTCTCCACCACTGTCACACACACGACTCCCCACCACTGTCACACACCACTCTACACCACTGTCACACACACCACTCTCCACCACTGTCACACACACCACTCTCCACCACTGTCACACACCACTCTCCACCACTGTCACACACACCACGCCCCACCACTGTCACACACCACTCTCCACCACTGTCACACACCACTCTCCACCACTGTCACACACCACTCTCCACCACTGTCACACACACCACTCCCCACCACTGCCACACACACCACTCCCCACCACTGTCACACACCACTCTCCACCACTGTCACACACCACTCTCCACCACTGTCACACAACACTCTCCATCACTGTCACACACAACTCTCCACCACTGTCACACACCACTCTCCACCACTGTCACACAAACCACTCTCCACCACTGACACACACACCACTCCCCACCACTATCACACACCACTCTCCACCACTGTCACACACACCACTCTCCACCACTGTCACACACCACTCTCCACCACTGTCACACACACCACTCCCCACCAATGTCACACACCACTTTCCACAACTGTCACACACACCACTCCCCACCTCTATCACACACCACTCTCCACCACTGTCACACACACCACTCCCCACTACTGTCACACACCACTCTCCACCACTGTCACACACACCACTCCCCACCACTGTCACACACCACTCTCCACCACTGTCACACACACCACTCTCCACCACTGTCACACACCACTCTCCACCACAGTCACACACACCACTCCCCACCACTGTCACACACCACTCTCCACCACTGTCACACATCACTCTCCACCACTGCCACACACACCACTCTCCACCTCTGTCACACACACCACTCCCCACCACTGCCACACTCCACTCTCCACCACTGTCACACACCACTCTCCACCACTGTCACACACCACTCTCCACCACTGTCACACACACCATTCCCCACCACTGCCACACTCCACTCTCCACCACTGTCACACACCACTCTCCACCACTGTCACACACCACTCTCCACCACTGTCACACACACCACTCTCCACCACTGTCACACACCACTCTCTACCACTGTCACACACCACTCTCCACCACTGTCACACACCACTCTCCTTCACTGTCACACACACCACTCTCCACCACTGTCACACACACCACTTCCCACCACTGTCACACACACCACTCCCCACCACTGTCACACACCACTCTCCACCACTGTCACACACCACTCTCCACCAC
The DNA here is from genome assembly GCF_040958095.1 of Procambarus clarkii. Taxonomy (NCBI): domain Eukaryota; kingdom Metazoa; phylum Arthropoda; class Malacostraca; order Decapoda; family Cambaridae; genus Procambarus; species Procambarus clarkii. Next base: position 2,762,130 of record NW_027189146.1, on the reverse strand, counting down.
TGTCACACACCACTCTCCACCACTGTCACACACCACTCCCCACCACTGCCACACACCACTCTCCACGACTGTCACATACACCACTCCCCACCACTGTCACACACCACTTCCCACCACTGTCACACACCACTCTCCACCACTGTCACACACCACTCACCACCACTGTCACACACTACTCTCCATCACTGTCACACACACCACTCTCCACCACTGTCACACACACCACTCCCCACCACTGTCACACACACCACTCCCTACCACTGTCACACACACCACTCCCCACCACTGTCACACACCACTCTCCACCACTGTCATATCACCACTCCCCACCACTGCCACACACCACTCTCTACCACTGTCACACACCACTCTCCACCACTGCCACACACACCACTTCCTACCACTGTCACACACTACTCTCCACCACTATCACACACCACTCTCCACCACTGTCACACACCACTCTCCACAACTGTCACACACACCACTCCCCACCTCTATCACACACCACTCTCCACCACTGTCACACACACCACTCCCCACTACTGTCACACACCACTCTCCACCACTGTCACACACACCACTCCCCACCACTGTCACACACCACTCTCCACCACTGTCACACACCACTCTCCACCACTGTCACACACCACCCTCCACCACTGTCACACACACCACTCCCCACCACTGTCACACACCACTCTCCACCACTGTCACACACACCACTCCCCACCACTGTCACACACCACTCTCCACCACTGTCACACACACCACTCCCAACCACTGTCACACACCACTCTCCACCACTGTCACACACACCACTCCCCACCATTGTCACACACCACTCCCCACCACTGCCACACACCACTCTCCACCACTGTCACACACACGACTCCCCACCACTGTCACACACCACTCTACACCACTGTCACACACACCACTCTCCACCACTGTCACACACACCACTCTCCACCACTGTCACACACCACTCTCCACCACTGTCACACACACCACGCCCCACCACTGTCACACACCACTCTCCACCACTGTCACACACCACTCTCCACCACTGTCACACACCACTCTCCACCACTGTCACACACACCACTCCCCACCACTGCCACACACACCACTCCCCACCACTGTCACACACCACTCTCCACCACTGTCACACACCACTCTCCACCACTGTCACACAACACTCTCCATCACTGTCACACACAACTCTCCACCACTGTCACACACCACTCTCCACCACTGTCACACAAACCTCTCTCCACCACTGACACACACACCACTCCCCACCACTGTCACACACCACTCTCCACAACTGTCACACACACCACTCCCCACCACTATCACACACCACTCTCCACCACTGTCACACACACCACTCTCCACCACTGTCACACACACCACTCTCCACCACTGTCACACACACCACTCCCCACCAATGTCACACACCACTCTCCACAACTGTCACACACACCACTCCCCACCTCTATCACACACCACTCTCCACCACTGTCACATACACCACTCCCCACTACTGTCACACACCACTCTCCACCACTGTCACACACACCACTCCCCACCACTGTCACACACCACTCTCCACCACTGTCACACACACCACTCTCCATCACTGTCACACACAACTCTCCACCACTGTCACACACCACTCTCCACCACTGTCACACAAACCACTCTCCACCACTGACACACACACCACTCCCCACCACTGTCACACACCACTCTCCACAACTGTCACACACACCACTCCCCACCACTATCACACACCACTCTCCACCACTGTCACACACACCACTCTCCACCACTGTCACACACACCACTCTCCACCACTGTCACACACACCACTCCCCACCAATGTCACACACCACTCTCCACAACTGTCACACACACCACTCCCCACCTCTATCACACACCACTCTCCACCACTGTCACACACACCACTCCCCACTACTGTCACACACCACTCTCCACCACTGTCACACACACCACTCCCCACCACTGTCACACACCACTCTCCACCACTGTCACACACACCACTCCCCACCACTGTCACACACCACTCTCCACCACTGTCACACACCACTCTCCACCACTGTCACACACCACTCTCCACCACTGTCACACACCACTCCCCACCACTGCCACACACCACTCTCCACGACTGTCACATACACCACTCCCCACCACTGTCACACACCACTTCCCACAACTGTCACACACCACTCTCCACCACTGTCACACACCACTCTCCACCACTGTCACACACTACTCTCCATCACTGTCACACACACCACTCTCCACCACTGTCACACACACCACTCCCCACCACTGTCACACACACCACTCCCTACCACTGTCACACACACCACTCCCCACCACTGTCACACACCACTCTCCACCACTGTCATATCACCACTCCCCACCACTGCCACACACCACTCTCCACCACTGTCACACACCACTCTCCACCACTGCCACACACACCACTTCCTACCACTGTCACACACTACTCTCCACCACTATCACACACCACTCTCCACCACTGTCACACACCACTCTCCACAACTGTCACACACACCACTCCCCACCTCTATCACACACCACTCTCCACCACTGTCACACACACCACTCCCCACTACTGTCACACACCACTCTCCACCACTGTCACACACACCACTCCCCACCACTGTCACACACCACTCTCCACCACTGTCACACACCACTCTCCACCACTGTCACACACCACTCTCCACCACTGTCACACACACCACTCCCCACCACTGTCACACACCACTCTCCACCACTGTCACACACACCACTCCCCACCACTGTCACACACCACTCTCCACCACTGTCACACACACCACTCCCCACCACTGTCACACACCACTCTCCACCACTGTCACACACACCACTCCCCACCATTGTCACACACCACTCCCCACCACTGCCACACACCACTCTCCACCACTGTCACACACACGACTCCCCACCACTGTCACACACCACTCTACACCACTGTCACACACACCACTCTCCACCACTGTCACACACACCACTCTCCACCACTGTCACACACCACTCTCCACCACTGTCACACACACCACGCCCCACCACTGTCACACACCACTCTCCACCACTGTCACACACCACTCTCCACCACTGTCACACACCACTCTCCACCACTGTCACACACACCACTCCCCACCACTGCCACACACACCACTCCCCACCACTGTCACACACCACTCTCCACCACTGTCACACACCACTCTCCACCACTGTCACACAACACTCTCCATCACTGTCACACACAACTCTCCACCACTGTCACACACCACTCTCCACCACTGTCACACAAACCACTCTCCACCACTGACACACACACCACTCCCCACCACTGTCACACACCACTCTCCACAACTGTCACACACACCACTCCCCACCACTATCACACACCACTCTCCACCACTGTCACACACACCACTCTCCACCACTGTCACACACACCACTCTCCACCACTGTCACACACACCACTCCCCACCAATGTCACACACCACTCTCCACAACTGTCACACACACCACTCCCCACCTCTATCACACACCACTCTCCACCACTGTCACACACACCACTCCCCACTACTGTCACACACCACTCTCCACCACTGTCACACACACCACTCCCCACCACTGTCACACACCACTCTCCACCACTGTCACACACACCACTCTCCACCACTGTCACACACCACTCTCCACCACTGTCACACACACCACTCCCCACCACTGTCACACACCACTCCCCACCACTGCCACACACACCACTCCCCACCACTGTCACACACCACTCTCCACCACTGTCACACACCACTCTCCACCACTGTCACACAACACTCTCCATCACTGTCACACACAACTCTCCACCACTGTCACACACCACTCTCCACCACTGTCACACAAACCACTCTCCACCACTGACACACACACCACTCCCCACCACTGTCACACACCACTCTCCACAACTGTCACACACACCACTCCCCACCACTATCACACACCACTCTCCACCACTGTCACACACACCACTCTCCACCACTGTCACACACACCACTCTCCACCACTGTCACACACACCACTCCCCACCAATGTCACACACCACTCTCCACAACTGTCACACACACCACTCCCCACCTCTATCACACACCACTCTCCACCACTGTCACACACACCACTCCCCACTACTGTCACACACCACTCTCCACCACTGTCACACACACCACTCCCCACCACTGTCACACACCACTCTCCACCACTGTCACACACACCACTCTCCACCACTGTCACACACCACTCTCCACCACTGTCACACACACCACTCCCCACCACTGTCACACACCACTCTCCACCACTGTCACACACCACTCTTCACCACTGTCACACACACCACTCTCCACCTCTGTCACACACACCACTCCCCACCACTGCCACACTCCACTCTCCACCACTGTCACACACCACTCTCCACCACTGTCACACACACCACTCTCCACCACTGTCACACACCACTCTCTACCACTGTCACACACCACTCTCCACCACTGTCACACACCACTCTCCTTCACTGTCACACACACCACTCTCCACCACTGTCACACACACCACTTCCCACCACTGTCACACACACCACTCCCCACCACTGTCACACACCACTCTCCACCACTGTCACACACCACTCTCCACCACTGTCACACACCACTCTCCACCACTGTCACACACCACTCCCCACCACTGCCACACACCACTCTCCACGACTGTCACATACACCACTCCCCACCACTGTCACACACCACTTCCCACCACTGTCACACACCACTCTCCACCACTGTCACACACCACTCTCCACCACTGTCACACACTACTCTCCATCACTGTCACACACACCACTCTCCACCACTGTCACACACACCACTCCCCACCACTGTCACACACACCACTCCCTACCACTGTCACACACACCACTCCCCACCACTGTCACACACCACTCTCCACCACTGTCATATCACCACTCCCCACCACTGCCACACACCACTCTCCACCACTGTCACACACCACTCTCCACCACTGCCACACACACCACTTCCTACCACTGTCACGCACTACTCTCCACCACTATCACACACCACTCTCCACCACTGTCACACACCACTCTCCACAACTGTCACACACACCACTCCCCACCTCTATCACACACCACTCTCCACCACTGTCACACACACCACTCCCCACTACTGTCACACACCACTCTCCACCACTGTCACACACACCACTCCCCACCACTGTCACACACCACTCTCCACCACTGTCACACACACCACTCTGCACCACTGTCACACACCACTCTCCACCACTGTCACACACACCACTCCCCACCACTGTCACACACCACTCTCCACCACTGTCACACACCACTCTCCATCACTGTCACACACACCACTCTCCACCTCTGTCACACACACCACTCCCCACCACTGCCACACTCCACTCTCCACCACTGTCACACACCACTCTCCACCACTGTCACACACCACTCTCCACCACTGTCACACACACAATTCCCCACCACTGCCACACTCCACTCTCCACCACTGTCACACACCACTCTCCACCACTGTCACACACACCACTCTCCACCACTGTCACACACCACTCTCCACCACTGTCACACACCACTCTCCACCACTGTCACACACCACTCTCCATCACTGTCACACACACCACTCTCCACCACTGTCACACACACCACTTCCCACCACTGTCACACACACCACTCCCCACCACTGTCACACACCACTCTCCACCACTGTCACACACCACTCTCCACCACTGTCACACACCACTCTCCACCACTGTCACACACCACTCCCCACCACTGCCACACACCACTCTCCACCACTGTCACATACACCACTCCCCACCACTGTCACACACCACTCCCCACCACTGTCACACACCACTCTCCACCACTGTCATATCACCACTCCCCACCACTGTCACACACCACTCTCCACCACTGTCACACACCACTCTCCACCACATTCACACACACCACTCCCCACCACTGTCACACACCACTCTCCACCACTGTCATATCACCACTCCCCACCACTGTCACACACCACTCTCCACCACTGTCACACACCACTCTCCACCACTGCCACACACACCACTTCCTACCACTGTCACACACTACTCTCCACCACTATCACACACCACTCTCCACCACTGTCACACACCACTCTCCACCACTGTCACACACACCACTCCCCACCACTGTCACACACCACTCTCCACCATTGTCACACACACCACTCCCCACCACTGCCACACTCCACTCTCCTCCACTGTCACACACCACTCTCCACCACTGTCACACACACCGCTCTCCTCCACTGTCACACACACTACTCCTCACCACTGCCACACACACCACTCCCCACCACTGCCACACACCACTCTCCACCACTGTCACACACCACTCCCCACCACTGTCACACACACCACTCCCCACCACTGTCACACACCACTCTCCACCACTGTCACACACACCGCTCTCCACCACTGTCACACACACCACTCCCCACCACTGTCACACACCACTCTCCACCACTGTCACACACACACCACTCTCCACCACTGTCACACACCACTCTCCACCACTGTCACACACCACTCTCCACCACTGTCACACACCACTCTCCACCACTGTCACACACACCACTCCCCACCACTGTCACACACTCCACTCCCCACCACTGTCACACACCTTTCTCCACCACTGTCACACACACCACTCTCCACCACTGTCACACACCACTCTCCACCACTGTCACACACCACTGTCCGCCACTGTCAAACACCACTCTCCACCACTGTCACACACCACTCTCCACCACTGTCACACACCACTCTCCACCACTGTCACACACACCACTCCCCTCTAGTGTCACACACCACTCTCCACCACTGTCACACACCACTCTCCACCACTGTCACACACCACTCTCCACCACTGTCACACACACCACTCTCCACCACTGTCACACACACCACTCCCCACCACTGTCACACACCACTCTCCACCATTGTCACACACACACATATGCCCGAAACGCTTTGCGTAATAGTGGCTTTAGGCATTGTATGTACTAGCTCTACCTATAAGTCAACCAATCCTTGTAAAAATTTATTGTATGTATGTACCTTACCTAAATAAAATTGTATTGTATTGTATTGTACACCACTCCCCACCACTGTCACACACCACTCTCCACCACTGTCACACACCACTCTCCACCACTGTCACACACACCACTCCCCACCACTGTCACACACCACTCTCCACCACTGTCACACACCACTCTCCACCACTGTCACACACACCACTCCCCACCACTGTCACACACCACTCTCCACCACTGTCACACACCACTCTCCACCACTGTCACACACACCACTCCCCACCACTGTCACACACCACTCTCCACCACTGTCACACACACCACTCCCCACCACTGTCACACACCACTCTCCACCACTGTCACACACACCAGTCCCCACCACTGTCACACACCACTCTCCACCACTGTCACACACACCACTCCCCACCACTGTCACACACCACTCCCCACCACTGCCACACACCACTCTCCACCACTGTCACACACACCACTCCCCACCACTGTCACACACCACTCTACACCACTGTCACACACACCACTCTCCACCACTGTCACACACACCACTCTCCACCACTGTCACACACCACTCTCCACCACTGTCACACACACCACGCCCCACCACTGTCACACACCACTCTCCACCACTGTCACACACCACTCTCCACCACTGTCACACACCACTCTCCACCACTGTCACACACACCACTCCCCACCACTGCCACACACACCACTGCCACACACCACTCTCCACCACTGTCACACACCACTCTCCACCACTGTCACACAACACTCTCCATCACTGTCACACACAACTCTCCACCACTGTCACACACCACTCTCCACCACTGTCACACACACCACTCTCCACCACTGACACACACACCACTCCCCACCACTGTCACACACCACTCTCCACAACTGTCACACACACCACTCCCCACCACTATCACACACCACTCTCCACCACTGTCACACACACCACTCTCCACCACTGTCACACACACCACTCTCCACCACTGTCACACACACCACTCCCCACCAATGTCACACACCACTCTCCACAACTGTCACACACACCACTCCCCACCTCTATCACACACCACTCTCCACCACTGTCACACACACCACTCCCCACTACTGTCACACACCACTCTCCACCACTGTCACACACACCACTCCCCACCACTGTCACACACCACTCTCCACCACTGTCACACACACCACTCTCCACCACTGTCACACACCACTCTCCACCACTGTCACACACACCACTCCCCACCACTGTCACACACCACTCTCCACCACTGTCACACACCACTCTCCACCACTGTCACACACACCACTCTCCACTTCTGTCACACACACCACTCCCCACCACTGCCACACTCCACTCTCCACCACTGTCACACACCACTCTCCACCACTGTCACACACCACTCTCCACCACTGTCACACACACCATTCCCCACCACTGCCACACTCCACTCTCCACCACTGTCACACACCACTCTCCACCACTGTCACACACCACTCTCCACCACTGTCACACACACCACTCTCCACCACTGTCACACACCACTCTCCACCACTGTCACACACACCACTCTCCACCACTGTCACACACCACTCTCCACCACTGTCACACACCACTCTCCACCACTGTCACACACCACTCTCCATCACTGTCACACACACCACTCTCCACCACTGTCACACACACCACTCCCCACCACTGTCACACACCACTCTCCACCACTGTCACACACCACTCTCCACCACTGTCACACACACCACTCCCCACCACTGTCACACACCACTCTCCACCACTGTCACACACACCACTCCCCACCACTGTCACACACCACTCTCCACCACTGTCACACACACCAGTCCCCACCACTGTCACACACCACTCTCCACCACTGTCACACACACCACTCCCCACCACTGTCACACACCACTCCCCACCACTGCCACACACCACTCTCCACCACTGTCACACACACCACTCCCCACCACTGTCACACACCACTCTACACCACTGTCACACACACCACTCTCCACCACTGTCACACACACCACTCTCCACCACTGTCACACACCACTCTCCACCACTGTCACACACACCACGCCCCACCACTGTCACACACCACTCTCCACCACTGTCACACACCACTCTCCACCACTGTCACACACCACTCCCCACCACTGCCACACACCACTCTCCACCACTGTCACATACACCACTCCCCACCACTGTCACACACCACTCCCCACCACTGTCACACACCACTCTCCACCACTGTCACACACCACTCTCCACCACTGTCACACACCACTCTCCATCACTGTCACACACACCACTCTTCACCACTGTCACACACACCACTCCCCACCACTGTCACACACACCACTCCCTACCACTGTCACACACCACTCTCCACCACTGTCACACACCACTCTCCACCACATTCACACACACCACTCCCCACCACTGTCACACACCACTCTCCACCACTGTCATATCACCACTCCCCACCACTGTCACACACCACTCTCCACCACTGTCACACACCACTCTCCACCACTGCCACACACACCACTTCCTACCACTGTCACACACTACTCTCCACCACTATCACACACCACTCTCCACCACTGTCACACACCACTCTCCACCACTGTCACACACACCACTCCCCACCACTGTCACACACCACTCTCCACCATTGTCACACACCCCACTCCCCACCACTGCCACACTCCACTCTCCTCCACTGTCACACACCACTCTCCACCACTGTCACACACACCGCTCTCCTCCACTGTCACACACACTACTCCTCACCACTGCCACACACACCACTCCCCACCACTGCCACACACCACTCTCCACCACTGTCACACACCACTCTCCACCACTGTCACACACACCACTCCCCACCACTGTCACACACCACTCTCCACCACTGTCACACACACCGCTCTCCACCACTGTCACACACACCACTCCCCACCACTGTCACACACCACTCTCCACCACTGTCACACACACACCACTCTCCACCACTGTCACACACCACTCTCCACCACTGTCACACACCACTCTCCACCACTGTCACACACCACTCTCCACCACTGTCACACACACCACTCCCCACCACTGTCACACACTCCACTCCCCACCACTGTCACACACCTTTCTCCACCACTGTCACACACACCACTCTCAACCACTGTCACACACCACTCTCCACCACTGTCACACACCACTGTCCGCCACTGTCACACACCACTCTCCACCACTGTCACACACCACTCTCCACCACTGTCACACACCACTCTCCACCACTGTCACACACACCACTCCCCTCTAGTGTCACACACCACTCTCCACCACTGTCACACACCACTCTCCACCACTGTCACACACCACTCTCCACCACTGTCACACACACCACTCTCCACCACTGTCACACACACCACTCCCCACCACTGTCACACACCACTCTCCACCATTGTCACACACACACATATGCCCGAAACGCTTTGCGTAATAGTGGCTTTAGGCATTGTATGTACTAGCTCTACCTATAAATCAACCAATCCTTGTAAAAATTTATTGTATGTATGTACCTTACCTAAATAAAATTGTATTGTATTGTATTGTACACCACTCCCCACCACTGTCACACACCACTCTCCACCACTGTCACACACCACTCTCCACCACTGTCACACACACCACTCCCCACCACTGTCACACACCACTCTCCACCACTGTCACACACCACTCTCCACCACTGTCACACACACCACTCCCCACCACTGTCACACACCACTTTCCACCACTGTCACACACCACTCTCCACCACTGTCACACACACCACTCCCCACCACTGTCACACACCACTCTCCACCACTGTCACACACACCACTCCCCACCACTGTCACACACCACTCTCCACCACTGTCACACACACCAGTCCCCACCACTGTCACACACCACTCTCCACCACTGTCACACACACCACTCCCCACCACTGTCACACACCACTCCCCACCACTGCCACACACCACTCTCCACCACTGTCACACACACCACTCCCCACCACTGTCACACACCACTCTACACCACTGTCACACACACCACTCTCCACCACTGTCACACACACCACTCTCCACCACTGTCACACACCACTCTCCACCACTGTCACACACACCACGCCCCACCACTGTCACACACCACTCTCCACCACTGTCACACACCACTCTCCACCACTGTCACACACCACTCTCCACCACTGTCACACACACCACTCCCCACCACTGCCACACACACCACTCCCCACCACTGCCACACACCACTCTCCACCACTGTCACACACCACTCTCCACCACTGTCACACAACACTCTCCATCACTGTCACACACAACTCTCCACCACTGTCACACACCACTCTCCACCACTGTCACACACACCACTCTCCACCACTGACACACACACCACTCCCCACCACTGTCACACACCACTCTCCACAACTGTCACACACACCACTCCCCACCACTATCACACACCACTCTCCACCACTGTCACACACACCACTCTCCACCACTGTCACACACACCACTCTCCACCACTGTCACACACACCACTCCCCACCAATGTCACACACCACTCTCCACAACTGTCACACACACCACTCCCCACCTCTATCACACACCACGCTCCACCACTGTCACACACACCACTCCCCACTACTGTCACACACCACTCTCCACCACTGTCACACACACCACTCCCCACCACTGTCACACACCACTCTCCACCACTGTCACACACACCACTCTCCACCACTGTCACACACCACTCTCCACCACTGTCACACACACCACTCCCCACCACTGTCACACACCACTCTCCACCACTGTCACACACCACTCTCCACCACTGTCACACACACCACTCTCCACTTCTGTCACACACACCACTCCCCACCACTGCCACACTCCACTCTCCACCACTGTCACACACCACTCTCCACCACTGTCACACACACCACTCTCCACCACTGTCACACACCACTCTCCACCACTGTCACACACCACTCTCCACCACTGTCACACACCACTCTCCATCACTGTCACACACACCACTCTCCACCACTGTCACACACACCACTCCCCACCACTGTCACACACCACTCTCCACCACTGTCACACACCACTCTCCACCACTGTCACACACACCACTCCCCACCACTGTCACACACCACTCTCCACCACTGTCACACACACCACTCCCCACCACTGTCACACACCACTCTCCACCACTGTCACACACACCAGTCCCCACCACTGTCACACACCACTCTCCACCACTGTCACACACACCACTCCCCACCACTGTCACACACCACTCCCCACCACTGCCACACACCACTCTCCACCACTGTCACACACACCACTCCCCACCACTGTCACACACCACTCTACACCACTGTCACACACACCACTCTCCACCACTGTCACACACACCACTCTCCACCACTGTCACACACCACTCTCCACCACTGTCACACACACCACGCCCCACCACTGTCACACACCACTCTCCACCACTGTCACACACCACTCTCCACCACTGTCACACACCACTCCCCACCACTGCCACACACCACTCTCCACCACTGTCACATACACCACTCCCCACCACTGTCACACACCACTCCCCACCACTGTCACACACCACTCTCCACCACTGTCACACACCACTCTCCACCACTGTCACACACCACTCTCCATCACTGTCACACACACCACTCTTCACCACTGTCACACACACCACTCCCCACCACTGTCACACACACCACTCCCTACCACTGTCACACACCACTCTCCACCACTGTCACACACCACTCTCCACCACATTCACACACACCACTCCCCACCACTGTCACACACCACTCTCCACCACTGTCATATCACCACTCCCCACCACTGTCACACACCACTCTCCACCACTGTCACACACCACTCTCCACCACTGCCACACACACCACTTCCTACCACTGTCACACACTACTCTCCACCACTATCACACACCACTCTCCACCACTGTCACACACCACTCTCCACCACTGTCACACACACCACTCCCCACCACTGTCACACACCACTCTCCACCATTGTCACACACCCCACTCCCCACCACTGCCACACTCCACTCTCCTCCACTGTCACACACCACTCTCCACCACTGTCACACACACCGCTCTCCTCCACTGTCACACACACTACTCCTCACCACTGCCACACACACCACTCCCCACCACTGCCACACACCACTCTCCACCACTGTCACACACCACTCTCCACCACTGTCACACACACCACTCCCCACCACTGTCACACACCACTCTCCACCACTGTCACACACACCGCTCTCCACCACTGTCACACACACCACTCCCCACCACTGTCACACACCACTCTCCACCACTGTCACACACACACCACTCTCCACCACTGTCACACACCACTCTCCACCACTGTCACACACCACTCTCCACCACTGTCACACACCACTCTCCACCACTGTCACACACACCACTCCCCACAACTGTCACACACTCCACTCCCCACCACTGTCACACATCTTTCTCCACCACTGTCACACACACCACTCTCCACCACTGTCACACACCACTCTCCACCACTGTCACACACCACTGTCCGCCACTGTCACACACCACTCTCCACCACTGTCACACACCACTCTCCACCACTGTCACACACCACTCTCCACCACTGTCACACACACCACTCCCCTCTAGTGTCACACACCACTCTCCACCACTGTCACACACCACTCTCCACCACTGTCACACACCACTCTCCACCACTGTCACACACACCACTCTCCACCACTGTCACACACACCACTCCCCACCACTGTCACACACCACTCTCCACCATTGTCACACACACACATATGCCCGAAACGCTTTGCGTAATAGTGGCTTTAGGCATTGTATGTACTAGCTCTACCTATAAATCAACCAATCCTTGTAAAAATTTATTGTATGTATGTACCTTACCTAAATAAAATTGTATTGTATTGTATTGTACACCACTCCCCACCACTGTCACACACCACTCTCCACCACTGTCACACACCACTCTCCACCACTGTCACACACACCACTCCCCACCACTGTCACACACCACTCTCCACCACTGTCACACACCACTCTCCACCACTGTCACACACACCACTCCCCACCACTGTCACACACCACTTTCCACCACTGTCACACACCACTCTCCACCACTGTCACACACACCACTCCCCACCACTGTCACACACCACTCTCCACCACTGTCACACACACCACTCCCCACCACTGTCACACACCACTCTCCACCACTGTCACACACACCAGTCCCCACCACTGTCACACACCACTCTCCACCACTGTCACACACACCACTCCCCACCACTGTCACACACCACTCCCCACCACTGCCACACACCACTCTCCACCACTGTCACACACACCACTCCCCACCACTGTCACACACCACTCTACACCACTGTCACACACACCACTCTCCACCACTGTCACACACACCACTCTCCACCACTGTCACACACCACTCTCCACCACTGTCACACACACCACGCCCCACCACTGTCACACACCACTCTCCACCACTGTCACACACCACTCTCCACCACTGTCACACACCACTCTCCACCACTGTCACACACACCACTCCCCACCACTGCCACACACACCACTCCCCACCACTGCCACACACCACTCTCCACCACTGTCACACACCACTCTCCACCACTGTCACACAACACTCTCCATCACTGTCACACACAACTCTCCACCACTGTCACACACCACTCTCCACCACTGTCACACACACCACTCTCCACCACTGACACACACACCACTCCCCACCACTGTCACACACCACTCTCCACAACTGTCACACACACCACTCCCCACCACTATCACACACCACTCTCCACCACTGTCACACACACCACTCTCCACCACTGCCAC
Organism: Procambarus clarkii; assembly: GCF_040958095.1. Taxonomy (NCBI): domain Eukaryota; kingdom Metazoa; phylum Arthropoda; class Malacostraca; order Decapoda; family Cambaridae; genus Procambarus; species Procambarus clarkii. The sequence continues at coordinate 2,746,778 of NW_027189146.1, read as the reverse complement.
ACACACCACTCTCCACCACTGTCACACACACCACTCCCCACCAATGTCACACACCACTCTCCACAACTGTCACACACACCACTCCCCACCTCTATCACACACCACTCTCCACCACTGTCACACACACCACTCCCCACTACTGTCACACACCACTCTCCACCACTGTCACACACACCACTCCCCACCACTGTCACACACCACTCTCCACCACTGTCACACACACCACTCTCCACCACTGTCACACACCACTCTCCACCACTGTCACACACACCACTCCCCACCACTGTCACACACCACTCTCCACCACTGTCACACACCACTCTCCACCACTGTCACACACACCACTCTCCACTTCTGTCACACACACCACTCCCCACCACTGCCACACTCCACTCTCCACCACTGTCACACACCACTCTCCACCACTGTCACACACCACTCTCCACCACTGTCACACACACCATTCCCCACCACTGCCACACTCCACTCTCCACCACTGTCACACACCACTCTCCACCACTGTCACACACCACTCTCCACCACTGTCACACACACCACTCTCCACCACTGTCACACACCACTCTCCACCACTGTCACACACACCACTCTCCACCACTGTCACACACCACTCTCCACCACTGTCACACACCACCACTGTCACACACCACTCTCCATCACTGTCACACACACCACTCTCCACCACTGTCACACACACCACTCCCCACCACTGTCACACACCACTCTCCACCACTGTCACACACCACTTTCCACCACTGTCACACACCACTCTCCACCACTGTCACACACCACTCTTCACCACTGTCACACACACCACTCCCCACCACTGCCACACACACCACTCCCCACCACTGCCACACACCACTCTCCACCACTGTCACACACCACTCTCCACCACTGTCACACAACACTCTCCATCACTGTCACACACAACTCTCCACCACTGTCACACACCACTCTCCACCACTGTCACACACACCACTCTCCACCACTGACACACACACCACTCCCCACCACTGTCACACACACCACTCCCCACAACTGTCACACACTCCACTCCCCACCACTGTCACACACACACATATGCCCGAAACGCTTTGCGTAATAGTGGCTTTAGGCATTGTATGTACTAGCTCTACCTATAAATCAACCAATCCTTGTAAAAATTTATTGTATGTATGTACCACCACTCTCCCCACTACTGTCACACACCACTCTCCACAACTGTCACACACACCACTCCCCACCACTATCACACACCACTCTCCACCACTGTCACACACACCACTCTCCACCACTGTCACACACACCACTCTCCACCACTGTCACACACACCACTCCCCACCAATGTCACACACCACTCTCCACAACTGTCACACACACCACTCCCCACCTCTATCACACACCACTCTCCACCACTGTCACACACACCACTCCCCACTACTGTCACACACCACTCTCCACCACTGTCACACACACCACTCCCCACCACTGTCACACACCACTCTCCACCACTGTCACACACACCACTCTCCACCACTGTCACACACCACTCTCCACCACTGTCACACACACCACTCCCCACCACTGTCACACACCACTCTCCACCACTGTCACACACCACTCTCCACCACTGTCACACACACCACTCTCCACTTCTGTCACACACACCACTCCCCACCACTGCCACACTCCACTCTCCACCACTGTCACACACCACTCTCCACCACTGTCACACACCACTCTCCACCACTGTCACACACACCATTCCCCACCACTGCCACACTCCACTCTCCACCACTGTCACACACCACTCTCCACCACTGTCACACACCACTCTCCACCACTGTCACACACACCACTCTCCACCACTGTCACACACCACTCTCCACCACTGTCACACACACCACTCTCCACCACTGTCACACACCACTCTCCACCACTGTCACACACCACTCTCCACCACTGTCACACACCACTCTCCATCACTGTCACACACACCACTCTCCACCACTGTCACACACACCACTCCCCACCACTGTCACACACCACTCTCCACCACTGTCACACACCACTCTCCACCACTGTCACACACACCACTCCCCACCACTGTCACACACCACTCTCCACCACTGTCACACACACCACTCCCCACCACTGTCACACACCACTCTCCACCACTGTCACACACACCACTCCCCACCACTGTCACACACCACTCTCCACCACTGTCACACACACCACTCCCCACCACTGTCACACACCACTCCCCACCACTGCCACACACCACTCTCCACCACTGTCACACACACCACTCCCCACCACTGTCACACACCACTCTACACCACTGTCACACACACCACTCTCCACCACTGTCACACACACCACTCTCCACCACTGTCACACACCACTCTCCACCACTGTCACACACACCACGCCCCACCACTGTCACACACCACTCTCCACCACTGTCACACACCACTCTCCACCACTGTCACACACACCACTCTCCACCACTGTCACACACCACTCTCCACCACTGTCACACACCACTCTCCACCACTGTCACACACCACTCTCCATCACTGTCACACACACCACTCTCCACCACTGTCACACACACCACTTCCCACCACTGTCACACACACCACTCCCCACCACTGTCAAACCACTCTCCACCACTGTCACACACCACTCTCCACCACTGTCACACACCACTTTCCACCACTGTCACACACCACTCCCCACCACTGTCACATACACCACTCCCCACCACTGTCACACACCACTCCCCACCACTGTCACACACCACTCTCCACCACTGTCACACACCACTCTCCACCACTGTCACACACTACTCTCCATCACTGTCACACACACCACTCTCCACCACTGTCACACACACCACTCCCCACCACTGTCACACACACCACTCCCTACCACTGTCACACACCACTCTCCACCACTGTCACACACCACTCTCCACCACTGTCACACACCACTCTCCACCACTGTCACACACACCACTCTCCACCTCTGTCACACACACCACTCCCCACCACTGCCACACTCCACTCTCCACCACTGTCACACACCACTCTCCACCACTGTCACACACCACTCTCCACCACTGTCACACACACCATTCCCTACCACTGCCACACTCCACTCTCCACCACTGTCACACACCACTCCCCACCACTGTCACACACCACTCTCCACCACTGTCACACACACAACTCTCCACCACTGTCACACACCACTCTCCAACACTGTCACACACCACTCTCCACCACTGTCACACACCACTCTCCATCACTGTCACACACACCACTCTCCACCACTGTCACACACACCACTTCCCACCACTGTCACACACACCACTCCCCACCACTGTCACACACCACTCTCCACCACTGTCACACACCACTCTCCACCACTGTCACACACCACTCTCCACCACTGTCACACACCACTCCCCACCACTGCCACACACCACTCTCCACCACTGTCACATACACCACTCCCCACCACTGTCACACACCACTCCCCACCACTGTCACACACCACTCTCCACCACTGTCACACACCACTCTCCACCACTGTCACACACTACTCTCCATCACTGTCACACACACCACTCCCCACCACTGTCACACACACCACTCCCCACCACTGTCACACACACCACTCCCTACCACTGTCACACACCACTCTCCACCACTGTCACACACCACTCTCCACCACTTTCACACACACCACTCCCCACCACTGTCACACACCACTCTCCACCACTGTCATATCACCACTCCCCACCACTGTCACACACCACTCTCCACCACTGTCACACACCACTCTCCACCACTGCCACACACACCACTTCCTACCACTGTCACACACTACTCTCCACCACTATCACACACCACTCTCCTCCACTGTCACACACCACTCTCCACCACTGTCACACACACCACTCCCCACCACTGTCACACACCACTCCCCACCAATGCCACACTCCACTCTCCTCCACTGTCACACACCACTCTCCACCACTGTCACACACACCGCTCTCCACCACTGTCACACACACCACTCCTCACCACTGCCACACACACCACTCTCCACCACTGTCACACACCACTCTCCACCACTGTCACACACCACTCTCCACCACTGTCACACACACCACTCCCCACTAGTGTCACACACCACTCTCCACCACTGTCACACACAACTCTCCACCACTGTCACACACCACTCTCCACCACTGTCACACACACCACTCTCCACCACTGTCACACACCACTCTCCACCACTGTCACACACCACTCTCCACCACTGTCACACACCACTCCCCACCACTGCCACACACCACTCTCCACCACTGTCACATACACCACTCCCCACCACTGTCACACACCACTCCCCACCACTGTCACACACCACTCTCCACCACTGTCACACACCACTCTCCACCACTGTCACACACACCACTCCCCACCACTGTCACACACCACTCTCCACCACTGTCATATCACCACTCCCCACCACTGTCACACACCACTCTCCACCACTGTCACACACACCACTCCCCACCACTGTCACACACACCACTCCCTACCACTGTCACACACCACTCTCCACCACTGTCACACACCACTCTCCACCACTGTCACACACACCACTCCCCACCACTGTCACACACCACTCTCCACCACTGTCATATCACCACTCCCCACCACTGTCACACACCACTCTCCACCACTGTCACACACCACTCTCCACCACTGCCACACATACCACTTCCTACCACTGTCACACACTACTCTCCACCACTATCACACACCACTCTCCTCCACTGTCACACACCACTCTCCACCACTGTCACACACACCACTCCCCACCACTGTCACACACCACTCCCCACCAATGCCACACTCCACTCTCCTCCACTGTCACACACCACTCTCCACCACTGTCACACACACCGCTCTCCACCACTGTCACACACACCACTCCTCACCACTGCCACACACACCACTCCCCACCACTGCCACACACCACTCTCCACCACTGTCACACACCACTCTCCACCACTGTCACACACACCACTCCCCACCACTGTCACACACCACTCTCCACCACTGTCACACACACCGCTCTCCACCACTGTCACACACACCACTCCCCACCACTGTCACACACCACTCTCCACCACTGTCACACACACACCACTCTCCACCACTGTCACACACCACTCTCCACCACTGTCACACACCACTCTCCACCACTGTCACACACCACTCTCCACCACTGTCACACACCACTGTCCGCCACTGTCACACACCACTCTCCACCACTGTCACACACCACTCTCCACCACTGTCACACCACTCTCCACCACTGTCACACACACCACTCCCCACTACTGTCAAACACCACTCTCCACCACTGTCACACACCACTCTCCACCACTGTCACACACCACTCTCCACCACTGTCACACACACCACTCTCCACCACTGTCACACACACCACTCCCCACCACTGTCACACACCACTCTCCACCATTGTCACACACACACATATTCCCGAAACGCTTTGCGTAATAGTGGCTTTAGGCATTGTATGTACTAGCTCTACCTATAAGTCAACCAATCCTTGTAAAAATTTATTGTATTTATGTACCTTACCTAAATAAATTTGTATTGTATTGTATTGTACACCACTCCCCACCACTGTCACAGACCACTCTCCACCACTGTCACACACCACTCTCCACCACTGTCACACACACCACTCCCCACCACTGTCACACACCACTCTCCACCACTGTCACACACCACTCTCCACCACTGTCACACACACCACTCCCCACCACTGTCACACACCACTCTCCCCCACTGTCACACACCACTCTCCACCACTGTCACACACACCACTCCCCACCACTGTCACACACCACTCTCCACCACTGTCACACACACCACTCCCCACCACTGTCACACACCACTCTCCACCACTGTCACACACACCACTCCCCACCACTGTCACACACCACTCTCCACCACTGTCACACACACCACTCCCCACCACTGTCACACACCACTCCCCACCACTGCCACACACCACTCTCCACCACTGTCACACACACCACTCCCCACCACTGTCACACACCACTCTACACCACTGTCACACACACCACTCTCCACCACTGTCACACACACCACTCTCCACCACTGTCACACACCACTGTCCACCACTGTCACACACACCACGCCCCACCACTGTCACACACCACTCTCCACCACTGTCACACACCACTCTCCACCACTGTCACACACCACTCTCCACCACTGTCACACACCACTCTCCACCACTGTCACACAACACTCTCCATCACTGTCACACACAACTCTCCACCACTGTCACACACCACTCTCCACCACTGTCACACACACCACTCTCCACCACTGACACACACACCACTCCCCACCACTGTCACACACCACTCTCCATAACTGTCACACACACCACTCCCCACCACTATCACACACCACTCTCCACCACTGTCACACACACCACTCTCCACCACTGTCACACACACCACTCTCCACCACTGTCACACACACCACTCCCCACCAATGTCACACACCACTCTCCACAACTGTCACACACACCACTCCCCACCTCTATCACACACCACTCTCCACCACTGTCACACACACCACTCCCCACTACTGTCACACACCACTCTCCACCACTGTCACACACACCACTCCCCACCACTGTCACACACCACTCTCCACCACTGTCACACACACCACTCTCCACCACTGTCACACACCACTCTCCACCACTGTCACACACACCACTCCCCACCACTGTCACACACCACTCTCCACCACTGTCACACACCACTCTCCACCACTGTCACACACACCACTCTCCACCTCTGTCACACACACCACTCCCCACCACTGCCAGACTCCACTCTCCACCACTGTCACACACCACTCTCCACCACTGTCACACACCACTCTCCACCACTGTCACACACAACATTCCCCACCACTGCCACACTCCACTCTCCACCACTGTCACACACCACTCTCCACCACTGTCACACACCACTCTCCACCACTGTCACACACACCACTCTCCACCACTGTCACACACCACTCTCCACCACTGTCACACACCACTCTCCACCACTGTCACACACCACTCTCCATCACTGTCACACACACCACTCTCCACCACTGTCACACACACCACTTCCCACCACTGTCACACACACCACTCCCCACCACTGTCACACACCACTCTCCACCACTGTCACACACCACTCTCCACCACTGTCACACACCACTCTCCATCACTGTCACACACCACTCCCCACCACTGCCACACACCACTCTCCACCACTGTCACATACACCACTCCCCACCACTGTCACACACCACGCCCCACCTCTGTCACACACCACTCTCCACCACTGTCACACACCACTCTCCACCACTGTCACACACTACTCTTCATCACTGTCACACACACCACTCTCCACCACTGTCACACACACCACTCCCCACCACTGTCACACACACCACTCCCTACCACTGTCACACACCACTCTCCACCACTGTCACACACCACTCTCCACCACTGTCACACACCACTCTCCACCACTGTCACACACACCACTCTCCACCTCTGTCACACACACCACTCCCCACCACTGCCACACTCCGCTCTCCACCACTGTCACACACCACTCTCCACCACTGTCACACACCACTCTCCACCACTGTCACACACACCATTCCCCACCACTGCCACACTCCACTCTCCACCACTGTCACACACCACTCTCCACCACTGTCACACACCACTCTCCACCACTGTCACACACACCACTCTCCACCACTGTCACACACCACTCTCCACCACTATCACACACCACTCTCCACCACTGTCACACACCACTCTCCATCACTGTCACACACACCACTCTCCACCACTGTCACACACACCACTTCCCACCACTGTCACACACACCACTCCCCACCACTGTCACACACCACTCTCCACCACTGTCACACACCACTCTCCACCACTGTCACACACCACTCTCCACCACTGTCACACACCACTCCCCACCACTGCCACACACCACTCTCCACCACTGTCACATACACCACTCCCCACCACTGTCACACACCACTCTCCACCACTGTCACACACCACTCTCCACCACTGTCACACACTACTCTCCATCACTGTCACACACACCACTCTCCACCACTGTCACACACACCACTCCCCACCACTGTCACACACACCACTCCCTACCACTGTCACACACCACTCTCCACCACTGTCACACACCACTCTCCACCACTGTCACACACACCACTCCCCACCACTGTCACACACCACTCTCCACCACTGTCATATCACCACTCCCCACCACTGTCACACACCACTCTCCACCACTGTCACACACCACTCTCCACCACTGCCACACACACCACTTCCTACCACTGTCACACACTACTCTCCACCACTATCACACACCACTCTCCTCCACTGTCACACACCACTCTCCACCACTGTCACACACACCACTCCCCACCACTGTCACACACCACTCCCCACCAATGCCACACTCCACTCTCCTCCACTGTCACACACCACTCTCCACCACTGTCACACACACCGCTCTCCACCACTGTCACACACACCACTCCTCACCACTGCCACACACACCACTCCCCACCACTGCCACACACCACTCTCCACCACTGTCACACACCACTCTCCACCACTGTCACACACACCACTCCCCACCACTGTCACACACCACTCTCCACCACTGTCACACACACCGCTCTCCACCACTGTCACACACACCACTCCCCACCACTGTCACACACCACTCTCCACCACTGTCACACACACACCACTCTCCACCACTGTCACACACCACTCTCCACCACTGTCACACACCACTCTCCACCACTGTCACACACACCACTCCCCACCAATGTCACACACACCACTCTCCACCACTGTCACACACACATATATGCCCGAAACGCTTTGAGTAATAGTGGCTTTAGGCATTGTATGTACTAGCTCTACCTATAAGTCAACCAATCCTTGTAAAAATTTATTGTATGTATGTACCTTACCTAAATAAAATTGTATTGTATTGTATTGTACACCACTCCCCACCACTGTCACACACCACTCTCCACCACTGTCACACACCACTCTCCACCACTGTCACACACACCACTCCCCACCACTGTCACACACCACTCTCCACCACTGTCACACACCACTCTCCACCACTGTCACACACACCACTCCCCACCACTGTCACACACCACTCTCCACCACTGTCACACACCACTCTCCACCACTGTCACACACACCACTCCCCACCACTGTCACACACCACTCTCCACCACTGTCACACACACCACTCCCCACCACTGTCACACACCACTCTCCACCACTGTCACACACACCACTCCCCACCACTGTCACACACCACTCTCCACCACTGTCACACACACCACTCCCCACCACTGTCACACACCACTCCCCACCACTGCCACACACCACTCTCCACCACTGTCACACACACCACTCCCCACCACTGTCACACACCACTCTACACCACTGTCACACACACCACTCTCCACTACTGTCACACACCACTCTCCACCACTGTCACACACACCACTCTCCACCACTGTCACACACACCACTCTCCACCACTGTCACACACACCACTCCCCACCACTGTCACACACCACTCCCCACCACTGCCACACACCACTCTCCACCACTGTCACACACCACTCTCCACCACTGTCACACACACCACTCCCCACCACTGTCACACACCACTCTCCACCACTGTCACACACCACTCTCCACCACTGTCACACACCACTCTCGACCACTGTCACACACACCACTCCCCACCACTGTCACACACCACTCTCCACCACTGTCACACACAACTTTCCACCACTGTCACACACACCACTCCCCACCACTGTCACACACCACTCTCCACCACTGTCACACACACCACTCTCCACCACTGTCACACACACCACTCCCCACCACTGTCACACACCACTCTCCACCACTGTCACACACACCACTCTCCACCACTGTCAAACACCACTCTCCACCACTGTCACACACCACTCTCCACCACTGTCACACACCACTCTCCACTACTGTCACACACCACTCTCCACCACTGTCACACACCACTCTCCACCACTGTCACACACACCACTCCCCACCACTGTCACACACACCACTCATCACCACTGTCACACACCACTCTCCACCACTGCCACACACCACTCTCCACCACTGTCACACACACCACTCTCCACCACTGTCACACACACCACTCTCCACCACTGTCACACACACCACTCTCCACCACTGTCACACACACCACTCTCCACCACTGTCACACACACCACTCTCCACCACTGTCACACACACCACTCTCCACCACTGTCACACACACCACTCATCACCACTGTCACACACCACTCTCCACCACTGCCACACACCACTCTCCACCACTGTCACACACACCACTCTCCACCACTGTCACACACACCACTCTCCACCACTGTCACACACACCACTCTCCACCACTGTCACACACACCACTCTCCACCACTGTCACACACACCACTCCCCACCACTGTCACACACCACTCTCCACCACTGTCACACACACCACTCTCCACCACTGTCACACACACCACTCCCCACCACTGTCACACACCACTCTCCACCACTGTCACACACCACTCTCCACCACTGTCACACACCACTCTCCACCACTGTCACACACACCACTCTCCACCACTGTCACACACCACTCCCCACCACTGTCACACACACCACTCCCCACCACTGTCACACACACCACTCCCCACCACTGTCACACACCACTCTCCACCACTGTCACACACACCACTCTCCACCACTGTCACACACACCACTCCCCACCACTGTCACACACCACTCTCCACCACTGTCACACACACCACTCTCCACCACTGTCACACACACCACTCCCCACCACTGTCACACACCACTCTCCACCACTGTCACACACCACTCTCCACCACTGTCACACACCACTCTCCACCACTGTCACACACACCACTCTCCACCACTGTCACACACCACTCCCCACCACTGTCACACACACCACTCCCCACCACTGTCACACACACCACTCCCCACCACTGTCACACACCACTCTCCACCACTGTCACACACACCACTCTCCACCACTGTCACACACACCACTCCCCACCACTGTCACACACCACTCTCCACCACTGTCACACACCACTCTCCACCACTGTCACACACCACTCTCCACCACTGTCACACACACCACTCTCCACCACTGTCACACACCACTCCCCACCACTGTCACACACACCACTCCCCACCACTGTCACACACCACTCTCCACCACTGTCACACACACCACTCTCCACCACTGTCACATACACCACTCCCCACCACTGTCACACACCATTCTCCACCACTGTCACACACCACTCTCCACCACTGTCACACACCACTCTCCACCACTGTCACACACACCACTCTCCACCACTGTCACACACACCACTCTCCACCACTGTCACACACCACTCTCCACCACTGTCACACACACCACGCCCCACCACTGTCACACACCACTCTCCACCACTGTCACACACCACTCTCCACCACTGTCACACACCACTCTCCACCACTGTCACACACACCACTCCCCACCACTGCCACACACACCACTCCCCACCACTGTCACACACCTCTCTCCACCACTGTCACACACCACTCTCCACCACTGTCACACAACACTCTCCATCACTGTCACACACAACTCTCCACCACTGTCACACACCACTCTCCACCACTGTCACACACACCACTCTCCACCACTGACACACACACCACTCCCCACCACTGTCACACACCACTCTCCACAACTGTCACACACACCACTCCCCACCACTATCACACACAACTCTCCACCACTGTCACACACACCACTCTCCACCACTGTCACACACACCACTCTCCACTACTGTCACACACACCACTCCCCACCAATGTCACACACCACTCTCCACAACTGTCACACACACCACTCCCCACCTCTATCACACACCACTCTCCACCAATGTCACACACACCACTCCCCACTACTGTCACACACCACTCTCCACCACTGTCACACACACCACTCCCCACCACTGTCACACACCACTCTCCACCACTGTCACACACACCACTCTCCACCACTGTCACACACCACTCTCCACCACTGTCACACACACCACTCCCCACCACTGTCACACACCACTCTCCACCACTGTCACACACCACTCTCCACCACTGTCACACACACCACTCTCCACCTCTGTCACACACACCACTCCCCACCACTGCCACACTCCACTCTCCACCACTGTCACACACCACTCTCCACCACTGTCACACACCACTCTCCACCACTGTCACACACACCATTCCCCACCACTGCCACACTCCACTCTCCACCACTGTCACACACCACTCTCCACCACTGTCACACACCACTCTCCACCACTGTCACACACACCACTCTCCACCACTGTCACACACCACTCTCCACCACTGTCACACACCACTCTCCACCACTGTCACACACCACTCTCCATCACTGTCACACACACCACTCTCCACCACTGTCACACACACCACTCCCCACCACTGTCACACAGCACTCTCCACCACTGTCACACACCACTCTCCACCACTGTCACACACTACTCTCCATCACTGTCACACACACCACTCTCCACCACTGTCACACACACCACTCCCCACCACTGTCACACACCACTCTCCACCATTGTCACACACACACATATGCCCGAAACGCTTTGCGTAATAGTGGCTTTAGGCATTGTATGTACTAGCTCTACCTATAAGTCAACCAATCCTTGTAAAAATTTATTGTATGTATGTACCTTACCTAAATAAAATTGTATTGTATTGTACACCACTCCCCACCACTGTCACACACCACTCTCCACCACTGTCACACACCACTCTCCACCACTGTCACACATACCACTCCCCACCACTGTCACACACCACTCTCCACCACTGTCACACACCACTCTCCACCACTGTCACACACACCACTCCCCACCACTGTCACACACCACTCTCCACCACTGTCACACACACCACTCCCCACCACTGTCACACACCACTCTCCACCACTGTCACACACACCACTCCCCACCACTGTCACACACCACTCTCCACCACTGTCACACACACCACTCCCCACCACTGTCACACACCACTCCCCACCACTGCCACACACCACTCTCCACCACTGTCACACACACCACTCCCCACCACTGTCACACACCACTCTACACCACTGTCACACACACCACTCTCCACTACTGTCACACACCACTCTCCACCACTGTCACACACACCACTCTCCACCACTGTCACACACACCACTCTCCACCACTGTCACACACACCACTCCCCACCACTGTCACACACCACTCCCCACCACTGCCACACACCACTCTCCACCACTGTCACACACCACTCTCCACCACTGTCACACACACCACTCCCCACTACTGTCACACACCACTCTCCACCACTGTCACACACCACTCTCCACCACTGTCACACACCACTCTCGACCACTGTCACACACACCACTCCCCACCACTGTCACACACCACTCTCCACCACTGTCACACACAACTTTCCACCACTGTCACACACACCACTCCCCACCACTGTCACACACCACTCTCCACCACTGTCACACACACACCTCTCCACCACTGTCACACACACCACTCCCCACCACTGTCACACACCACTCTCCACCACTGTCACACACACCACTCTCCACCACTGTCAAACACCACTCTCCACCACTGTCACACACCACTCTCCACCACTGTCACACACCACTCTCCACTACTGTCACACACCACTCTCCACCACTGTCACACACCACTCTCCACCACTGTCACACACACCACTCCCCACCACTGTCACACACACCACTCCCCACCACTGTCACACACCACTCTCCACCACTGTCACACACACCACTCATCACCACTGTCACACACCACTCTCCACCACTGCCACACACCACTCTCCACCACTGTCACACACACCACTCTCCACCACTGTCACACACACCACTCTCCACCACTGTCACACACACCACTCTCCACCACTGTCACACACACCACTCCCCACCACTGTCACACACAACTCTCCACCACTGTCACACACCACTCCCCACCACTCTCATACACACCACTCTCCACCACTGTCACACACCACTCCCCACCACTGTCACACTCCACTCTCCACCACTGTCACACAAACCACTCCCCACCACTGTCACACACACCACTCCCCACCACTGTCACACACCACTCTCCACCACTGTCACACACACCACTCTCCACCACTGTCACACACACCACTCCCCACCACTCTCACACACCACTCTCCACTACTGTCACACACACCACTCCCCACCACTGTCACACACACCACTCCCCACCACTGTCACACACCACTCTCCACCACTGTCACACACACCACTCATCACCACTGTCACACACCACTCTCCACCACTGTCACACACACCACTCTCCACCACTGTCACACACACCACTCTCCACCACTGTCACACACACCACTCTCCACCACTGTCACACACACCACTCCCCACCACTGTCACACACAACTCTCCACCACTGTCACACACCACTCCCCACCACTCTCATACACACCACTCTCCACCACTGTCACACACCACTCCCCACCACTGTCACACTCCACTCTCCACCACTGTCACACAAACCACTCCCCACCACTGTCACACACACCACTCCCCACCACTGTCACACACCACTCTCCACCACTGTCACACACACCACTCTCCACCACTGTCACACACACCACTCCCCACCACTCTCACACACCACTCTCCACTACTGTCACACACCACTCTCCACCACTGTCACACACCACTCTCCACCACTGTCACACACACCACTCTCCACCACTGTCACACACCACTCCCCACCACTGTCACACACACCACTCCCCACCACTGTCACACACACCACTCCCCACCACTGTCACACACCACTCTCCACCACTGTCACACACACCACTCTCCACCACTGTCACACACACCACTCCCCACCACTGTCACACACCACTCTCCACCACTGTCACACACCACTCTCCACCACTGTCACACACCACTCTCCACCACTGTCACACACACCACTCTCCACCACTGTCACACACCACTCCCCACCACTGTCACACACACCACTCCCCACCACTGTCACACACCACTCTCCACCACTGTCACACACACCACTCTCCACCACTGTCACATACACCACTCCCCACCACTGTCACACACCACTCTCCACCACTGTCACACACACCACTCCCCACCACTGTCACACACCACTCTCCACCACTGTCACACACCACTCTCCACCACTGTCACACACCACTCTCCACCACTGTCACACACACCACTCTCCACCACTGTCACACACCACTCCCCACCACTGTCACACACCACTCTCCACCACTGTCACACACACCACTCCCCACCACTGTCACACACCACTCTCCACCACTGTCACACACACCACTCTCCACCACTGTCACACACCACTCTCCACCACTGTCACACACCACTCTCCACCACTGTCACACACCACTCTCCACCTACTGTCACACACCACTCTCCACCACTGTCACACACCACTCTCCACCACTGTCACACACACCACTCTCCACCACTGTCACACACACCACTCCCCACCACTGTCACACACCACTCTCCACCACTGTCACACACACCACTCATCCACCACTGTCACACACCACTCTCCACCACTGTCCACACACCACTCTCCACCACTGTCACACACACCACTCTCCACCACTGTCACACACACCACTCTCCACCACTGTCACACACACCACTCTCCACCACTGTCACACACACCACTCCCCACCACTGTCACACACAACTCTCCACCACTGTCACACACCACTCCCCACCACTGTCATACACACCACTCTCCACCACTGTCACACACCACTCCCCACCACTGTCACACTCCACTCTCCACCACTGTCACACAAACCACTCCCCACCACTGTCACACACACCACTCCCACCACTGTCACACACCACTCTCCACCACTGTCACACACACCACTCTCCACCACTGTCACACACACCACTCCCCACCACTGTCACACACCACTCTCCACCTACTGTCACACACACCACTCCCCACCACTGTCACACACACCACTCCCCACCACTGTCACACACCACTCTCCACCACTGTCACACACACCACTCATCACCACTGTCACACACCACTCTCCACCACTGTCACACACACCACTCTCCACCACTGTCACACACACCACTCTCCACCACTGTCACACACACCACTCTCCACCACTGTCACACACACCACTCCCCACCACTGTCACACACCACTCTCCACCACTGTCACACACCACTCCCCACCACTCTCATACACACCACTCTCCACCACTGTCACACACCACTCCCCACCACTGTCACACTCCACTCTCCACCACTGTCACACAAACCACTCCCCACCACTGTCACACACACCACTCCCCACCACTGTCACACACCACTCTCCACCACTGTCACACACACCACTCTCCACCACTGTCACACACACCACTCCCCACCACTCTCACACACCACTCTCCACTACTGTCACACACCACTCTCCACCACTGTCACACACCACTCTCCACCACTGTCACACACACCACTCTCCACCACTGTCACACACCACTCCCCACCACTGTCACACACACCACTCCCCACCACTGTCACACACACCACTCCCCACCACTGTCACACACCACTCTCCACCACTGTCACACACACCACTCTCCACCACTGTCACACACACCACTCCCCACCACTGTCACACACCACTCTCCACCACTGTCACACACCACTCTCCACCACTGTCACACACCACTCTCCACCACTGTCACACACACCACTCTCCACCACTGTCACACACCACTCCCCACCAATGTCACACACACCACTCCCCACCACTGTCACACACCACTCTCCACCACTGTCACACACACCACTCTCCACCACTGTCACATACACCACTCCCCACCACTGTCACACACCACTCTCCACCACTGTCACACACACCACTCCCCACCACTGTCACACACCACTCTCCACCACTGTCACACACCACTCTCCACCACTGTCACACACCACTCTCCACCACTGTCACACACACCACTCTCCACCACTGTCACACACCACTCCCCACCACTGTCACACACACTCCCCACCACTGTCACACACACCACTCCCCACCACTGTCACACACACCACTCCCCACCACTGTCACACACCACTCTCCACCACTGTCACACACACCACTCTCCACCACTGTCACACACACCACTCCCCACCACTGTCACACACCACTCTCCACCACTGTCACACACCACTCTCCACCACTGTCACACACCACTCTCCACCACTGTCACACACACCACTCTCCACCACTGTCACACACCACTCCCCACCACTGTCACACACACCACTCCCCACCACTGTCACACACCACTCTCCACCACTGTCACACACACCACTCTCCACCACTGTCACATACACCACTCCCCACCACTGTCACACACCACTCTCCACTACTGTCACACCACTCTCCACCACTGTCACACACACCACTCTCCACAACTGTCACACACACCACTCTCCACCATTGTCACACACACACATATGCCCGAAACGCTTTGAGTAAAAGTGGCTTTAGGCATTGTATGTACTAGCTCTACCTATAAGTCAACCAATCCTTCTAAAAATTTATTGTATGTATGTACCTTACCTAAATAAAATTGTATTGTATTGTATTGTACACCACTCCCCACCACTGTCACACACCACTCTCCACCACTGTCACACACCACTCTCCACCACTGTCACACACACCACTCCCCACCACTGTCACACACCACTCTCCACCACTGTCACACACCACTCTCCACCACTGTCACACACACCACTCCTCACCACTGTCACATACCACTCTCCACTTCTGTCACACACCACTCTCCACCACTGTCACACACACCACTCTCCACCACTGTCACACACCACTCTCCACCACTGTCACACACACCACTCCCCACCACTGTCACACACCACTCTCTACCACATGTCACACACCACTCTCCACCACTGTCACACACCACTCTCCACCACTGTCACACACCACTCTCCACCACTGTCACACACACCACTCCCCACCACTGTCACACACCACTCTCCACCACTGTCACACACACCACTCTCCACCACTGTCACACACACCACTCCCCACCACTGTCACACACCACTCTCCACCACTGTCACACACACCACTCCCCACCACTGTCACACACCACTCTCCACCACTGTCACACACCACTCTCCACCACTGTCACACACCACTCTCCACCACTGTCACACACACCACTCTCCACCACTGTCACACACCACTCCCCACCACTGTCACACACACTCCCCACCACTGTCACACACACCACTCCCACCACTGTCACACACACCACTCCCCACCACTGTCACACACCACTCTCCACCACTGTCACACACACCACTCTCCACCACTGTCACACACACCACTCCCCACCACTGTCACACACCACTCTCCACCACTGTCACACACCACTCTCCACCACTGTCACACACCACTCTCCACCACTGTCACACACACCACTCTCCACCACTGTCACACACCACTCCCCACCACTGTCACACACACCACTCCCCACCACTGTCACACACCACTCTCCACCACTGTCACACACACCACTCTCCACCACTGTCACATACACCACTCCCCACCACTGTCACACACCACTCTCCACTACTGTCACACCACTCTCCACCACTGTCACACACACCACTCTCCACAACTGTCACACACACCACTCTCCACCATTGTCACACACACACATATGCCCGAAACGCTTTGAGTAAAAGTGGCTTTAGGCATTGTATGTACTAGCTCTACCTATAAGTCAACCAATCCTTCTAAAAATTTATTGTATGTATGTACCTTACCTAAATAAAATTGTATTGTATTGTATTGTACACCACTCCCCACCACTGTCACACACCACTCTCCACCACTGTCACACACCACTCTCCACCACTGTCACACACACCACTCCCCACCACTGTCACACACCACTCTCCACCACTGTCACACACCACTCTCCACCACTGTCACACACACCACTCCTCACCACTGTCACATACCACTCTCCACTTCTGTCACACACCACTCTCCACCACTGTCACACACACCACTCTCCACCACTGTCACACACCACTCTCCACCACTGTCACACACACCACTCCCCACCACTGTCACACACCACTCTCTACCACAGTCACACACCACTCTCCACCACTGTCACACACCACTCTCCACCACTGTCACACACCACTCTCCACCACTGTCACACACACCACTCCCCACCACTGTCACACACCACTCTCTACCACTGTCACACACCACTCTCCACCACTGTCACACACCACTCTCCACCACTGTCACACACACCACTCTCCACCACTGTCACACACCACTCTCCACCACTGTCACACACCACTCTCCACCACTGTCACACACACCACTCCCCACCACTGTCACACACCACTCCCCACCACTGCCACACACCACTCTCCACCACTGTCACACACACCACTCCCCACCACTGTCACACACCACTCTCCACCACTGTCACACACCACTCTCCACTACTGTCACACACCACTCTCCACCACTGTCACATACCAATCTCCACCACTGTCACACACCACTCTCCACCACTGTCACACACACCACTCCTCACCACTGTCACATACCACTCTCCACTTCTGTCACACACCACTCTCCACCACTGTCACACACACCACTCTCCACCACTGTCACACACCACTCTCCACCACTGTCACACACACCACTCCCCACCACTGTCACACACCACTCTCTACCACATGTCACACACCACTCTCCACCACTGTCACACACCACTCTCCACCACTGTCACACACCACTCTCCACCACTGTCACACACACCACTCCCCACCACTGTCACACACCACTCTCTACCACTGTCACACACCACTCTCCACCACTGTCACACACCACTCTCCACCACTGTCACACACACCACTCTCCACCACTGTCACACACCACTCTCCACCACTGTCACACACCACTCTCCACCACTGTCACACACACCACTCCCCACCACTGTCACACACCACTCCCCACCACTGCCACACACCACTCTCCACCACTGTCACACACACCACTCCCCACCACTGTCACACACCACTCTCCACCACTGTCACACACCACTCTCCACTACTGTCACACACCACTCTCCACCACTGTCACACACCACTCTCCACCACTGTCACACACACCACTCCCCACCACTGTCACACACACCACTCCCCACCACTGTCACATACCAATCTCCACCACTGTCACACACACCACTCTCCACCACTGTCACACACACCACTCTCCACCACTGCCACACACCACTCTCCACCACTGTCACACACACCACTCTCCACCACTGTCACACACACCACTCTCCACCACTGTCACACACACCACTCTCCACCACTGTCACACACACCACTCTCCACCACTGTCACACACACCACTCTCCACCACTGTCACACACCACTCCCCACCACTGTCACACACCACTCTCCACCACTGTCACACACACCACTCCCCACCACTGTCACACACACCACTCCCCACCACTGTCACACACCTTCTCCACCACTGTCACACACACCACTCTCCACCACTGTCACACACCACTCTCCACCACTGTCACACACCACTCTCCACCACTGTCACACACCACTCTCCACCACTGTCACACACCACTCTCCACCACTGTCACACACCACTCTCCACCACTGTCACACACACCACTCCCCACTACTGTCACACACCACTCTCCACCACTGTCACACACCACTCTCCACCACTGTCACACACCACTCTCCACCACTGTCACACACACCACTCTCCACCACTGTCACACACACCACTCCCCACCACTGCCACACACCACTCTCCACCACTGTCACACACACCACTCCCCACCACTGTCACACACCACTCTACACCACTGTCACACACACCACTCTCCACTACTGTCACACACCACTCTCCACCACTGTCACACACACCACTCTTCACCACTGTCACACACACCACTCTCCACCACTGTCACACACACCACTCCCCACCACTGTCACACACCACTCCCCACCACTGCCACACACCACTCTCCACCACTGTCACACACCACTCTCCACCACTGTCACACACACCACTCCCCACCACTGTCACACACCACTCTCCACCACTGTCACACAACACTCTCCACCACTGTCACACACCACTCTCGACCACTGTCACACACACCACTCCCCACCACTGCCACACACCACTCTCCACCACTGTCACACACAACTTTCCACCACTGTCACACACACCACTCCCCACCACTGTCACACACCACTCTCCACCACTGTCACACACACCACTCTCCACCACTGTCACACACACCACTCCCCACCACTGTCACACACCACTCTCCACCACTGTCACACACACCACTCTCCACCACTGTCACACACCACTCTCCACCACTGTCACACACCACTCTCCACCACTGTCACACACCACTCTCCACTACTGTCACACACCACTCTCCACCACTGTCACACACCACTCTCCACCACTGTCACACACACTACTCCCCACCACTGTCACACACACCACTCCCCACCACTGTCACACACCACTCTCCACCACTGTCACACACACCAATCTCCACCACTGTCACACACACCACTCTCCACCACTGTCACACACACCACTCTCCACCACTGTCACACACACCACTCTCCACCACTGTCACACACACCACTCCCCACCACTGTCACACACCACTCTCCACCACTGTCACACACCACTCCCCACCACTGTCATACACACCACTCTCCACCACTGTCACACACCACTCCCCACCACTGTCACACTCTACTCTCCACCACTGTCACACACACCACTCCCCACCACTGTCACACACACCACTCCCCACCACTGTCACACACACCACTCCTCATCACTGTCACACACCACTCTCCACCACTGTCACACACACCACTCTCCACCACTGTCACACACACCACTCCCCACCACTGTCACACACCACTCCCCACCACTGTCACACTCCACTCTCCACCACTGTCACACACACCACTCTCCACCACTGTCACACACCACTCTCCACCACTGTCACACACCACTCTCCACCACTGTCACACACACCACTCTCCACCACTGTCACACACCACTCTCCACCACTGTCACACACCACTCTCCACCACTGTCACACACACCACTCCCCACCACTGTCACACACACCACTCCCCACCACTGCCACACACCACTCCCCACCACTGTCACACACACCACTCTCCACCACTGTCACACACACCACTCCCCACCACTGTCACACACCACTCTCCACCACTGTCACACACCACTCTCCACCACTGTCACACACACCACTCTCCACCACTGTCACACACACCACTCCCCACCACTGTCACACACCACTCTCCACCACTGTCACACACACCACTCTCCACCACTGTCACACACCACTCTCCACCACTGTCACACACCACTCTCCACCACTGTCACACACACCACTCCCCACCACTGTCACACACACCACTCCCCACCACTGCCACACACCACTCCCCACCACTGTCACACACACCACTCTCCACCACTGTCACACACACCACTCCCCACCACTGTCACACACCACTCTCCACCACTGTCACACACCACTCTCCACTACTGTCACACACCACTCTCCACCACTGTCACACACACCACTCCCCACCACTGTCACACACACCACTCCCCACCACTGCCACACACCACTCTCCACCACTGTCACACACCACTCTCCACCACTGTCACACACACCACTCTCCACCACTGCCACACACCACTCTCCACCACTGTCACACACACCACTCTCCACCACTGTCACACACACCACTCTCCACCACTGTCACACACACCACTCTCCACCACTGTCACACACACCACTCTCCACCACTGTCACACACACCACTCTCCACTACTGTCACACACCACTCCCCACCACTGTCACACACCACTCTCCACCACTGTCACACACCACTCTCCACCACTGTCACACACACCACTCTCCACCACTGTCACACACACCACTCCCCACCACTGTCACACACCACTCTCCACCATTGTCACACACACACATATGCCCGAAACGCTTTGCGTAATAGTGGCTTTTGGCATTGTATGTACTAGCTCTACCTATAAGTCAACCAATCCTTGTAAAAATTTATTGTATGTATGTACCTTACCTAAATAAAATTGTATTGTATTGTATTGTACACCACTCCCCACCACTGTCACACACCACTCTCCACCACTGTCACACACCACTCTCCACCACTGTCACACACACCACTCCCCACCACTGTCACACACACCACTCCCCACCACTGTCACACACCACTCTACACCACTGTCACACACACCACTCTCCACTACTGTCACACACCACTCTCCACCACTGTCACACACACCACTCTTCACCACTGTCACACACACCACTCTCCACCACTGTCACACACACCACTCCCCACCACTGTCACACACCACTCCCCACCACTGCCATACACCACTGTCCACCACTGTCACACACCACTCTCCACCACTGTCACACACACCACTCCCCACCACTGTCACACACCACTCTCCACCACTGTCACACACCACTCTCCACCACTGTCACACACCACTCTCGACCACTGTCACACACACCACTCCCCACCACTGCCACACACCACTCTCCACCACTGTCACACACAACTTTCCACCACTGTCACACACACCACTCCCCACCACTGTCACACACCACTCTCCACCACTGTCACACACACCACTCTCCACCACTGTCACACACACCACTCCCCACCACTGTCACACACCACTCTCCACCACTGTCACACACACCACTCTCCACCACTGTCACACACCACTCTCCACCACTGTCACACACCACTCTCCACCACTGTCACACACACAACTCCCCACCACTGTCACACACACCACTCCCCACCACTGTCACACACCACTCTCCACCACTGTCACACACCACTCTCCACTACTGTCACACACCACTCTCCACCACTGTCACACACACCACTCCCCACCACTGTCACACACACCACTCCCCACCACTGCCACACACCACTCTCCACCACTGTCACACACCACTCTCCACCACTGTCACACACACCACTCTCCACCACTGCCACACACCACTCTCCACCACTGTCACACACACCACTCTCCACCACTGTCACACACACCACTCTCCACCACTGTCACACACACCACTCTCCACCACTGTCACACACACCACTCTCCACCACTGTCACACACACCACTCTCCACCACTGTCACACACCACTCCCCACCACTGTCACACACCACTCTCCACCACTGTCACACACACCACTCCCCACCACTGTCACACACACTACTCCCCACCACTGTCACACACCTTTCTCCACCACTGTCACACACACCACTCTCCACCACTGTCATACACCACTCTCCACCACTGTCACACACCACTCTCCACCACTGTCACACACCACTCTCCACCACTGTCACACACCACTCTCCACCACTGTCACACACCACTCTCCACCACTGTCACACACCACTCTCCACCACTGTCACACACACCACTCCCCACTACTGTCACACACCACTCTCCACCACTGTCACACACCACTCTCCACCACTGTCACACACCACTCTCCACCACTGTCACACACACCACTCTCCACCACTGTCACACACACCACTCCCCACCACTGTCACACACCACACTCCACCATTGTCACACACACACATATGCCCGAAACGCTTTGCGTAATAGTGGCTTTTGGCATTGTATGTACTAGCTCTACCTATAAGTCAACCAATCCTTGTAAAAATTTATTGTATGTATGTACCTTACCTAAATAAAATTGTATTGTATTGTATTGTACACCACTCCCCACCACTGTCACACACCACTCTCCACCACTGTCACACACCACTCTCCACCACTGTCACACACACCACTCCCCACCACTGTCACACACACCACTCCCCACCACTGTCACACACCACTCTACACCACTGTCACACACACCACTCTCCACTACTGTCACACACCACTCTCCACCACTGTCACACACACCACTCTTCACCACTGTCACACACACCACTCTCCACCACTGTCACACACACCACTCCCCACCACTGTCACACACCACTCCCCACCACTGCCATACACCACTCTCCACCACTGTCACACACCACTCTCCACCACTGTCACACACACCACTCCCCACCACTGTCACACACCACTCTCCACCACTGTCACACACCACTCTCCACCACTGTCACACACCACTCTCGACCACTGTCACACACACCACTCCCCACCACTGCCACACACCACTCTCCACCACTGTCACACACAAGTTTCCACCACTGTCACACACACCACTCCCCACCACTGTCACACACCACTCTCCACCACTGTCACACACACCACTCTCCACCACTGTCACACACACCACTCCCCACCACTGTCACACACCACTCTCCACCACTGTCACACACACCACTCTCTACTACTGTCACACACCACTCTCCACCACTGTCACACACCACTCTCCACCACTGTCACACACCACTCTCCACTACTGTCACACACCACTCTCCACCACTGTCACACACCACTCTCCACCACTGTCACACACACCACTCTCCACCACTGTCACACACACCACTCCCCACCACTGTCACACACCACTCTCCACCACTGTCACACAAACCACTCTCCACCACTGTCACACACACCACTCTCCACCACTGTCACACACACCACTCTCCACCACTGTCACACACACCACTCTTCACCACTGTCACACACACCACTCCCCACCACTGTCACACACCACTCTCCACCACTGTCACACACCACTCCCCACCACTGTCATACACACCAATCTCCACCACTGTCACACACCACTCCCCACCACTGTCACACTCCACTCTCCACCACTGTCACACACACCACTCCCCACCACTGTCACACACACCACTCCTCATCACTGTCACACACCACTCTCCACCACTGTCACACACACCACTCTCCACCACTGTCACATACACCACTCCCCACCACTGTCACACACCACTCCCCACCACTGTCACACTCCACTCTCCACCACTGTCACACACACCACTCCCCACCACTGTCACACACACCACTCCCCACCACTGTCACACACCACTCTCCACCACTGTCACACACACCACTCTCCACCACTGTCACACACACCACTCCCCACCACTGTCACACACCACTCTCCACCACTGTCACACACCACTCTCCACCACTGTCACACACCACTCTCCACCACTGTCACACACACCACTCTCCACCACTGTCACACACCACTATCCACCACTGTCACACACACCACTCCCCACCACTGTCACACACACCACTCCCCACCACTCTCACACACCACTCTCCACCACTGTCACACACACCACTCTCCACCACTGTCACATACACCACTCCCCACCACTGTCACACACCACTCTCCACCACTGTCACACACCACTCTCCACCACTGTCACACACCACTCTCCACCACTGTCACACACACCACTCTCCACCACTGTCACACACACCACTATCCACCATTGTCACACACACACATATGCCCGAAACGCTTTGAGTAATAGTGGCTTTAGGCATTGTATGTACTAGCTCTACCTATAAGTCAACCAATCCTTGTAAAAATTTATTGTATGTATGTACCTTACCTAAATAAAATTGTATTGTATTGTATTGTACACCACTCCCCACCACTGTCACACACCACTCTCCACCACTGTCACACACCACTCTCCACCACTGTCAAACACACCACTCCCCACCACTGTCACACACCACTCTCCACCACTGTCGCACACCACTCTCCACCACTGTCACACACCACTCTCCACAACTGTCACACACACCACTCCCCACCACTGTCACACACCACTCTCCACCACTGTCACACACACCACTCCCCACCACTGTCACACACCACTCTCCACCACTGTCACACACACCACTCCCCACCACTGTCACACACCACTCTCCACCACTGTCACACACCACTCTCCACCACTGTCACACACCACTCTCCACCACTGTCACACACACCACTCTCCTCCACTGTCACACACCACTCTCCACCACTGTCACACACCACTCTCCACCACTGTTACACACACCACTCCCCACCACTGTCACACTCACCACTCCCCACCACTGTCACACACCACTCTCCACCACTGTCACACACACCACTCTCCACCACTGTCACACACACCACTCTCCACCACTGCCACACACCACTCTCCACCACTGTCACACACACCACTCTCCACCACTGTCACACACACACCACTCTCCACCACTGTCACACACACCACTCTCCACCACTGTCACACACACCACTCTCCACCACTGTCACACACACCACTCTCCACCACTGTCACACACCACTCCCCACCACTGTCACACACCACTCTTCACCACTGTCACACACACCACTCCCCACCACTGTCACACACACCACTCCCCACCACTGTCACACACCTTTCTCTACCACTGTCACACACACCACTCTCCACCACTGTCACACACCACTCTCCACCACTGTCACACACCACTCTTCTCACTGTCACACACCACTCTCCACCCCTGTCACACACCACTCTCCACCACTGTCACACACACCACTCCCCACTACTGTCACACACCACTCTCCACCACTGTCACACACCACTCTCCACCACTGTCACACACCACTCTCCACCACTGTCACACACACCACTCTCCACCACTGTCACACACACCACTCCCCACCACTGTCACACACCACTCTCCACCATTGTCACACACACACATATGCCCGAAACGCTTTGCGTAATAGTGGCTTTAGGCATTGTATGTACTAGCTCTACCTATAAGTCAACCAATCCTTGTAAAAATTTATTGTATGTATGTGCCTTACCTAAATAAAATTGTATTGTATTGTATTGTACACCACTCCCCACCACTGTCACACACCACTCTCCACCACTGTCACACACCACTCTCCACCACTGTCACACACACCACTCCCCACCACTGTCACACACCACTCTCCACCACTGTCACACACACCACTCCCCACCACTGTCACACACCACTCTCCACCACTGTCACACACACCACTCCCCACCACTGTCACACACCACTCTCCACCACTGTCACACACACCACTCCCCACCACTGTCACACACCACTCCCCACCACTGCCACACACCACTCTCCACCACTGTCACACACACTACTCCCCACCACTGTCACACACCACTCTACACCACTGTCACACACACCACTCTCCACTACTGTCACACACCACTCTCCACCACTGTCACACACACCACTCTTCACCACTGTCACACACACCACTCTCCACCACTGTCACACACCACTCCCCACCACTGTCACACACCACTCCCCACCACTGTCACACACCACTCTCCACCACTGTCACACACCACTCTCCACCACTGTCACACACCACTCTCGACCACTGTCACACACACCACTCCCCACCACTGCCACACACCACTCTCCACCACTGTCACACACAACTTTCCACCACTGTCACACACACCACTCCCCACCACTGTCACACACCACTCTCCACCACTGTCACACACACCACTCTCCACCACTGTCACACACACCACTCCCCACCACTGTCACACACCACTCTCCACCACTGTCACACACACCACTCTCCACCACTGTCACACACCACTCTCCACCACTGTCACACACCACTCTCCACCACTGTCACACACCACTCTCCACTACTGTCACACACCACTCTCCACCACTATCACACACCACTCTCCACCACTGTCACACACACCACTCCCCACCACTGTCACACACACCACTCCCCACGACTGTCACACACCACTCTCCACCACTGTCACACAAACCACTCTCCACCACTGTCACACACACCACTCTCCACCACTGTCACACACACCACTCTCCACCACTATCACACACACCACTCTCCACCACTGTCATACACACCACTCCCCACCACTGTCACACACCACTCTCCACCACTGTCACACACCACTCCCCACCACTGTCATACACACCACTCTCCACCACTGTCACACACCACTCCCCACCACTGTCACACTCCACTCTCCACCACTGTCACACACACCACTCCCCACCACTGTCGCACACACCACTCCTCATCACTGTCACACACCACTCTCCACCACTGTCACACACACTACTCTCCACCACTGTCACATACACCACTCCCCACCACTGTCACACACCACTCCCCACCACTGTCACACTCCACTCTCCACCACTGTCACACACACCACTCCCCACCACTGTCACACACACCACTCCCCACCACTGTCACACACCACTCTCCACCACTGTCACACACACTACTCTCCACCACTGTCACACACACCACTCCCCACCACTGTCACACACCACTCTCCACCACTGTCACACACCACTCTCCACCACTGTCACACACCACTCTCCACCACTGTCACACACACCATTCTCCACCACTGTGACACACCACTCCCCACCACTCACACACACCACTCCCCACCACTGTCACACACACCACTCCCCACCACTGTCACACACACCACTCTCCACCACTGTCACACACACCACTCTCCACCACTGTCACATACACCACTCCCCACCACTGTCACACACCACTCTCCACCACTGTCACACACCACTCTCCACCACTTTCACACACCACTCTCCACCACTGTCACACACACCACTCTCCACCACTGTCACACACACCACTCTCCACCATTGTCACACACACACATATGCCCGAAACGCTTTGAGTAATAGTGGCTTTAGGCATTGTATGTACTAGCTCTACCTATAAGTCAACCAATCCTTGTAAAAATTTATTGTATGTATGTACCTTACCTAAATAAAATTGTATTGTATTGTATTGTACACCACTCCCCACCACTGTCACACACCACTCTCCACCACTGTCACACACCACTCTCCACCACTGTCACACACACCACTCCCCACCACTGTCACACACCACTCTCCACCACTGTCACACACCACTCTCCACCACTGTCACACACCACTCTCCACAACTATCACACACACCACTCCCCACCACTGCCACACACCATTCTCCACCACTGTCACACACACCACTCCCCACCACTGTCACACACCACTCTCCACCACTGTCACACACACCACTCCCCACCACTGTCACACACCACTCTCCACCACTGTCACACACCATTCTCCACCACTGTCACACACCACTCTCCACCACTGTCACACACACCACTCTCCACCACTGTCACACACCACTCTCCACCACTGTCACACACCACTCTCCACCACTGTTACACACACCACTCCCCACCACTGTCACACACCACTCCCCACCACTGCCACACACCACTCTCCACCACTGTCACACACACCACTCCCCACCACTGTCACACACCACTCTCCACCACTGTCACACACCACTCTCCACTACTGTCACACACCACTCTCCACCACTGTCACACACCACTCTCCACCACTGTCACACACACCACTCCCCACCACTGTCACACACACCACTCCCCACCACTGTCACACACCACTCTCCACCACTGTCACACACACCACTCTCCACCACTGTCACACACACCACTCTCCACCACTGTCACACACACCACTCTCCACCACTGTCACACACACCACTCCCCACCACTGTCACACACCACTCTCCACCACTGTCACACACCACTCTCCACAAATGTCACACACCACTCTCGACCACTGTCACACACACCACTCCCCACCACTGCCACACACCACTCTCCACCACTGTCACACACAACTTTCCACCACTGTCACACACACCACTCCCCACCACTGTCACACACCACTCTCCACCACTGTCACACACACCACTCTCCACCACTGTCACACACACCACTCCCCACCACTGTCACACACCACTCTCCACCACTGTCACACACACCACTCTCCACCACTGTCACACACCACTCTCCACCACTGTCACACACCACTCTCCACCACTGTCACACACCACTCTCCACTACTGTCACACACCACTCTCCACTACTGTCACACACCACTCTCCACCACTGTCACACACACCACTCCCCACCACTGTCACACACACCACTCCCCACGACTGTCACACACCCCTCTCCACCACTGTCACACAAACCACTCTCCACCACTGTCACACACACCACTCTCCACCACTGTCACACACACCACTCTCCACCACTGTCACACACACCACTCTCCACCACTGTCATACACACCACTCCCCACCACTGTCACACACCACTCTCCACCACTGTCACACACCACTCCCCACCACTGTCATACACACCACTCTCCACCACTGTCACACACCACTCCCCACCACTGTCACACTCCACTCTCCACCACTGTCACACACACCACTCCCCACCACTGTCACACACACCACTCCCCACCACTGTCACACACCACTCTCCACCACTGTCACACACACCACTCTCCACCACTGTCACACACACCACTCCCCACCACTGTCACACACCACTCTCCACCACTGTCACACACCACTCTCCACCACTGTCACACACCACTCTCCACCACTGTCACACACACCATTCTCCACCACTGTCACACACCACTCCCCACCACTGTCACACACACCACTCCCCACCACTGTCGCACACACCACTCCTCATCACTGTCACACACCACTCTCCACCACTGTCACACACACTACTCTCCACCACTGTCACATACACCACTCCCCACCACTGTCACACACCACTCCCCACCACTGTCACACTCCACTCTCCACCACTGTCACACACCACTCCCCACCACTGTCACACTCCACTCTCCACCACTGTCACACACACCACTCCCCACCACTGTCGCACACACCACTCCTCATCACTGTCACACACCACTCTCCACCACTGTCACACACACTACTCTCCACCACTGTCACATACACCACTCCCCACCACTGTCACACACCACTCCCCACCACTGTCACACTCCACTCTCCACCACTGTCACACACACCACTCCCCACCACTGTCACACACACCACTCCCCACCACTGTCACACACCACTCTCCACCACTGTCACACACACCACTCTCCACCACTGTCACACACACCACTCCCCACCACTGTCACACACCACTCTCCACCACTGTCACACACCACTCTCCACCACTGTCACACACCACTCTCCACCACTGTCACACACACCATTCTCCACCACTGTCACACACCACTCCCCACCACTGTCACACACACCACTCCCCACCACTGTCACACTCACCACTCCCCACCACTGTCACACACCACTCTCCACCACTGTCACACACACCACTCTCCACCACTGTCACATACACCACTCCCCACCATTGTCACACACCACTCTCCACCACTGTCACACACCACTCTCCACCACTGTCACACACCACTCTCCACCACTGTCACACACACCACTCTCCACCACTGTCACACACACCACTCTCCACCATTGTCACACACACACATATGCCCGAAACGCCTTGAGTAATAGTGGGTTTAGGCATTGTATGTACTAGCTCTACCTATAAGTCAACCAATCCTTGTAAAAATTTATTGTATGTATGTACCTTACCTAAATAAAATTGTATTGTATTGTATTGTACACCACTCCCCACCACTGTCACACACCACTCTCCACCACTGTCACACACCACTCTCCACCACTGTCACACACACCACTCCCCACCACTGTCACACACCACTCTCCACCACTGTCACACACCACTCTCCACCACTGTCACACACAACTCTCCACAACTGTCACACACACCACTCCCCACCACTGTCACACACCACTCTCCACCACTGTCACACACACCACTCCCCACCACTGTCACACACCACTCTCCACCACTGTCACACACACCACTCCCCACCACTGTCACACACCACTCTCCACCACTGTCACACACCACTCTCCAGCACTGTCACACACACCACTCCCCACCACTGTCACACACCACTCTCCACCACTGTCACACACCACTCTCCACTACTGTCACACACCACTCTCCACCACTGTCACACACCACTCTCCACCACTGTCACACACACCACTCCCCACCACTGTAACACACACCACTCCCCACCACTGTCACACACCACTCTCCACCACTGTCACACACACCACTCTCCACCACTGTCACACACACCACTCTCCACCACTGTCACACACACCACTCTCCACCACTGTCACACACACCACTCCCCACCACTGTCACACACCACTCTCCACCATTGTCACACACACACATATGCCCGAAACGCTTTGCGTAATAGTGGCTTTAGGCATTGTATGTACTAGCTCTACCTATAAGTCAACCAATCCTTGTAAAAATTTATTGTATGTATGTACCTTACCTAAATAAAATTGTATTGTATTGTACACCACTCCCCACCACTGTCACACACCACTCTCCACCACTGTCACACACCACTCTCCACCACTGTCACACACACCACTCCCCACCACTGTCACACACCACTCTCCACCAGTGTCACACACACCACTCCCCACCACTGTCACACACCACTCTCCACCACTGTCACACACACCACTCCCCACCACTGTCACACACCACTCTCCACCACTGTCACACACACCACTCCCCACCACTGTCACACACCACTCCCCACCACTGCCACACACCACTCTCCACCACTGTCACACACACCACTCCCCACCACTGTCACACACCACTCTACACCACTGTCACACACACCACTCTCCACTACTGTCACACACCACTCTCCACCAATGTCACACACACCACTCTTCACCACTGTCACACACACCACTCTCCACCACTGTCACACACACCACTCCCCACCACTGTCACACACCACTCCCCACCACTGCCACACACCACTCTCCACCACTGTCACACACACCACTCCCCACCACTGTCACACACCACTCTACACCACTGTCACACACACCACTCTCCACTACTGTCACACACCACTCTCCACCACTGTCACACACACCACTCTTCACCACTGTCACACACACCACTCTCCACCACTGTCACACACACCACTCCCCACCACTGTCACACACCACTCCCCACCACTGCCACACACCACTCTCCACCACTGTCACACACCACTCTCCACGACTGTCACACACACCACTCCCCACCACTGTCACACACCACTCTCCACCACTGTCACACACCACTCTCTACTACTGTCACACACCACTCTCGACCACTGTCACACACACCACTCCCCACCACTGCCACACACCACTCTCCACCACTGTCACACACAACTTTCCACCACTGTCACACACACCACTCCCCACCACTGTCACACACCACTCTACACCACTGTCACACACACCACTCTCCACCACTGTCACACACACCACTCCCCACCACTGTCACACACCACTCTCCACCACTGTCACACACACCACTCTCCACCACTGTCACACACCACTCTCCGCCACTGTCACACACCACTCTCCACCACTGTCACATACCACTCTCCACTACTGTCACACACCACTCTCCACCACTGTCACACACCACTCCCCACCACTGTCACACACCACTCTCCACCACTGTCACACACACCACTCCCCACCACTGCCACACACCACTCTCCACCACTGTCACACACAACTTTCCACCACTGTCACACACACCACTCTCCACCACTGTCACACACCACTCCCCACCACTGTCATACACACCACTCTCCACCACTGTCACACACCACTCCCCACCACTGTCACACTCCACTCTCCACCACTGTCACACACACCACTCCCCACCACTCCTCATCACTGTCACACACCACTCTCCACCACTGTCACACACACCACTCTCCACCACTGTCACATACACCACTCCCCACCACTGTCACACACCACTCCCCACCACTGTCACACTCCACTCTCCACCACTGTCACACACACCACTCCCCACCACTGTCACACACCACTCTCCACCACTGTCACACACCATTCCCCACCACTGTCACACACACCACTCTCCACCACTGTCACACACACCACTCTCCACCACTGTCACACACCACTCCCCACCACTGTCACACACACCACTCCCCACCACTGTCACACACCACTCTCCACCACTGTCACACACACCGCTCTCCACCACTGTCACACACACCACTCCCCACCACTGTCACACACCACTCTCCACCACTGTCACACACCACTCTCCACCACTGTCACACACCACTCTCCACCACTGTCACACACATCACTCTCCACCACTGTCACACACCACTCCCCACCACTGTCACACACACCACTCCCCACCACTGTCACACACACCACTCCCCACCACTGTCACACACCACTCTCCACCACTGTCACACACACCACTCTCCACCACTGTCACATACACCACTCCCCACCACTGTCACACACCACTCTCCACCACTGTCACACACCACTCTCCACCACTGTCACACACCACTCTCCACCACTGTCACACACACCACTCTCCACCACTGTCACACACACCACTCTCCACCATTGTCACACACACACATATGCCCGAAACGCTTTGAGTAATAGTGGCTTTAGGCATTGTATGTACTAGCTCTACCTATAAGTCAACCAATCCTTGTAAAAATTTATTGTATGTATGTACCTAACCTAAATAAAATTGTATTGTATTGTATTGTACACCACTCCCCACCACTGTCACACACCACTCTCCACCACTGTCACACACCACTCTCCACTACTGTCACACACCACTCTCCACCACTGTCACACACCACTCTCCACCACTGTCACACACACCACTCCCCACCACTGTCACACACACCACTCCCCACCACTGTCACACACCACTCTCCACCACTGTCACACAAACCACTCTCCACCACTGTCACACACACCACTCTCCACCACTGTCACACACACCACTCTCCACCACTGTCACACACACCACTCTCCACCACTGTCACACACACCACTCCCCACCACTGTCACACACCACTCTCCACCACTGTCACACACCACTCCCCACCACTGTCATACACACCACTCTCCACCACTGTCACACACCACTCCCCACCACTGTCACACTCCACTCTCCACCACTGTCACACACACCACTCCCCACCACTGTCACACACACCACTCCTCATCACTGTCACACACCACTCTCCACCACTGTCACACACACCACTCTCCACCACTGTCACATACACCACTCCCCACCACTGTCACACACCACTCCCCACCACTGTCACACTCCACTCTCCACCACTGTCACACACACCACTCCCAACCACTGTCACACACACCACTCCCCACCACTGTCACACACCACTTTCCACCACTGTCACACACACCACTCTCCACCACTGTCACACACACCACTCCCCACCACTGTCACACACCACTCTCCACCACTGTCACACACCACTCTCCACCACTGTCACACACCACTCTCCACCACTGTCACACACACCACTCTCCACCACTGTCACACACCACTCCCCACCACTGTCACACACACCACTCCCCACCACTGTCACACACACCACTCCCCACCACTGTCACACACCACTCTCTACCACTGTCACACACACCACTCTCCACCACTGTCACATACACCACTCCCCACCACTGTCACACACCACTCTCCACCACTGTCACACACCACTCTCCACCACTGTCACACACCACTCTCCACCACTGTCACACACACCACTCTCCACCACTGTCACACACACCACTCTCCACCATTGTCACACACACACATATGCCCGAAACGCTTTGAGTAATAGTGGCTTTAGGCATTGTATGTACTAGCTCTACCTATAAGTCAACCAATCCTTGTAAAAATTTATTGTATGTATGTACCTTACCTAAATAAAATTGTATTGTATTGTATTGTACACCACTCCCCACCACTGTCACACACCACTCTCCACCACTGTCACACACCACTCTCCACCACTGTCACACACACCACTCCCCACCACTGTCACACACCACTCTCCACCACTGTCACACACCACTCTCCACCACTGTCACACACCACTCTCCACAACTGTCACACACACCACTCCCCACCACTGTCACACACCACTCTCCACCACTGTCACACACACCACTCCCCACCACTGTCACACACCACTCTCCACCACTGCCACACACCACTCTCCACCACTGTCACACACACCACTCCCCACCACTGTCACACACCACTCTACACCACTGTCACACACACCACTCTCTACTACTGTCACACTCCACTCTCCACCACTGTCACACACACCACTCTTCACCACTGTCACACACACCACTCTCCACCACTGTCACACACACCACTCCCCACCACTGTCACACACCACTCCCCACCACTGCCACACACCACTCTCCACCACTGTCACACACCACTCTCCACGACTGTCACACACACCACTCCCCACCACTGTCACACACCACTCTCCACCACTGTCACACACCACTCTCCACCACTGTCACACACCACTCTCGACCACTGTCACACACACCACTCCCCACCACTGCCACACACCACTCTCCACCACTGTCACACACACCACTCTCCACTACTGTCACACACCACTCTCCACCACTGTCACACACACCACTCTTCACCACTGTCACACACACCACTCTCCACCACTGTCACACACACCACTCCCCACCACTGTCACACACCACTCCCCACCACTGCCACACACCACTCTCCACCACTGTCACACACCACTCTCCACCACTGTCACACACACCACTCCCCACCACTGTCACACACCACTCTCCACCACTGTCACACACCACTCTCCACTACTGTCACACACCACTCTCGACCACTGTCACACACACCACTCCCCACCACTGCCACACACCACTCTCCACCACTGTCACACACAACTTTCCACCACTGTCACACACACCACTCCCCACCACTGTCACACACCACTCTCCACCACTGTCACACACACCACTCTCCACCACTGTCACACACACCACTCCCCACCACTGTCACACACCACTATCCACCACTGTCACACACACCACTCTCTACCACTGTCACACACCACTCTCCACCACTGTCACACACCACTCTCCACCACTGTCACACACCACTCTCCACTACTGTCACACACCACTCTCCACCACTGTCACACACCACTCTCCACCACTGTCACACACACCACTCCCCACCACTGTCACACACACCACTCCCCACCACTGTCACACACCACTCTCCACCACTGTCACACAAACCACTCTCCACCACTGTCACACACACCACTCTCCACCACTGTCACACACACCACTCCCCACCACTGTCACACACACCACTCCCCACCACTGTCACACACCACTCTCCACCACTGTCACACACCACTCCCCACCACTGTCATACACACCACTCTCCACCACTGTCACACACCACTCCCCACCACTGTCACACTCCACTCTCCACCACTGTCACACACACCACTCCCCACCACTGTCACACACACCACTCCTCATCACTGTCACACACCACTCTCCACCACTGTCACACACACCACTCTCCACCACTGTCACATACACCACTCCCCACCACTGTCACACACCACTCCCCTCCACTGTCACACTTCACTCTCCACCACTGTCACACACACCACTCCCCACCACTGTCACACACACCACTCCCCACCACTGTCACACACCTCTCTCCACCACTGTCACACACACCACTCTCCACGACTGTCACACACACCACTCCCCACCACTGTCACACACCACTCTCCACCACTGTCACACACCACTCTCCACCACTGTCACACACCACTCTCCACCACTGTCACACACACCACTCTCCACCACTGTCACACACCACTCCCCACCACTGTCACACACACCACTCCCCACCACTGTCACACACACCACTCCCCACCACTGTCACACACCACTCTCCACCACTGTCACACACACCACTCTCCACCACTGT
Source organism: Procambarus clarkii (assembly GCF_040958095.1). Lineage (NCBI taxonomy): Eukaryota > Metazoa > Arthropoda > Malacostraca > Decapoda > Cambaridae > Procambarus > Procambarus clarkii. The sequence goes on along the minus strand of NW_027189146.1, from coordinate 2,707,083 downwards.
CACATACACCACTCCCCACCACTGTCACACACCACTCTCCACCACTGTCACACACCACTCTCCACCACTGTCACACACACCACTCTCCACCACTGTCACACACACCACTATCCACCATTGTCACACACACACATATGCCCGAAACGCTTTGAGTAATAGTGGCTTTAGGCATTGTATGTACTAGCTCTACCTATAAGTCAACCAATCCTTGTAAAAATTTATTGTATGTATGTACCTTACCTAAATAAAATTGTATTGTATTGTATTGTACACCACTCCCCACCACTGTCACACACCACTCTCCACCACTGTCACACACCACTCTCCACCACTGTCACACACACCACTCCCCACCACTGTCACACACCACTCTCCACCACTGTCACACACCACTCTCCACCACTGTCACACACCACTCTCCACAACTGTCACACACACCACTCCCCACCACTGTCACACACCACTCTCCACCACTGTCACACACACCACTCCCCACCACTGTCACACACCACTCTCCACCACTGTCACACACACCACTCCCCACCACTGTCACACACCACTCTCCACCACTGTCACACACCACTCTCCTCCACTGTCACACACCACTCTCCACCACTGTCACACACCACTCTCCACCACTGTTACACACACCACTCCCCACCACTGTCACACACACCACTCCCCACCACTGTCACACACCACTCTCCACCACTGTCACACACACCACTCTCCACCACTGTCACACACACCACTCTCCACCACTGCCACACACCACTCTCCACCACTGTCACACACACCACTCTCCACCACTGTCACACACACCACTCTCCACCACTGTCACACACACCACTCTCCACCACTGTCACACACACCACTCTCCACCACTGTCACACACACCACTCTCCACCACTGTCACACACCACTCCCCACCACTGTCACACACCACTCTCCACCACTGTCACACACACCACTCCCCACCACTGTCACACACACCACTCCCCACCACTGTCACACACCACTCTCCACCACTGTCACACACACCACTCTCCACCACTGTCACACACCACTCTCCACCACTGTCACACACCACTCTCCACCACTGTCACACACCACTCTCCACTACTGTCACACACCACTCTCCACCACTGTCACACACCACTCTCCACCACTGTCACACACCACTCTCCACTACTGTCACACACCACTCTCCACCACTGTCACACACCACTCTCCACCACTGTCACACACACCACTCCCCACCACTGTCACACACACCACTCCCCACGACTGTCACACACCACTCTCCACCACTGTCACACAAACCACTCTCCACCACTGTCACACACACCACTCTCCACCACTGTCACACACACCACTCTCCACCACTGTCACACACACCACTCTCCACCACTGTCATACACACCACTCCCCACCACTGTCACACACCACTCTCCACCACTGTCACACACCACTCCCCACCACTGTCATACACACCACTCTCCACCACTGTCACACACCACTCCCCACCACTGTCACACTCCACTCTCCACCACTGTCACACACACCACTCCCCACCACTGTCGCACACACCACTCCTCATCACTGTCACACACCACTCTCCACCACTTTCACACACACTACTCTCCACCACTGTCACATACACCACTCCCCACCACTGTCACACACCACTCTCCACCACTGTCACACACCACTCTCCACCACTGTCACACACCACTCTCCACTACTGTCACACACCACTCTCCACCACTGTCACACACCACTCTCCACTACTGTCACACACCACTCTCCACCACTGTCACACACCACTCTCCACCACTGTCACACACACCACTCCCCACCACTGTCACACACACCACTCCCCACGACTGTCACACACCACTCTCCACCACTGTCACACAAACCACTCTCCACCACTGTCACACACACCACTCTCCACCACTGTCACACACACCACTCTCCACCACTGTCACACACACCACTCTCCACCACTGTCATACACACCACTCCCCACCACTGTCACACACCACTCTCCACCACTGTCACACACCACTCCCCACCACTGTCATACACACCACTCTCCACCACTGTCACACACCACTCCCCACCACTGTCACACTCCACTCTCCACCACTGTCACACACACCACTCCCCACCACTGTCGCACACACCACTCCTCATCACTGTCACACACCACTCTCCACCACTTTCACACACACTACTCTCCACCACTGTCACATACACCACTCCCCACCACTGTCACACACCACTCCCCACCACTGTCACACTCCACTCTCCACCACTGTCACACACACCACTCCCCACCACTGTCACACACACCACTCTCCACCACTGTCACACACACCACTCTCCACCACTGTCACATACACCACTCCCCACCACTGTCACACACCACTCCCCTCCACTGTCACACACCTCTCTCCACCACTGTCACACACACCACTCTCCACGACTGTCACACACACCACTCCCCACCACTGTCACACACCACTCTCCACCACTGTCACACACCACTCTCCACTACTGTCACACACCACTCTCCACCACTGTCACACACACCACTCTCCACCACTGTCACACACCACTCCCCACCACTGTCACACACACCACTCCCCACCACTGTCACACACACCACTCCCCACCACTGTCACACACCACTCTCCACCACTGTCACACACACCACTCTCCACCACTGTCACATACACCACTCCCCACCACTGTCACACACCACTCTCCACCACTGTCACACACCACTCTCCACCACTGTCACACACCACTCTCCACCACTGTCACACACACCACTCTCCACCACTGTCACACACACCACTATCCACCATTGTCACACACACACATATGCCCGAAACGCTTTGAGTAATAGTGGCTTTAGGCATTGTATGTACTAGCTCTACCTATAAGTCAACCAATCCTTGTAAAAAATTATTGTATGTATGTACCTTACCTAAATAAAATTGTATTGTATTGTATTGTACACCACTCCCCACCACTGTCACACACCACTCTCCACCACTGTCACACACCACTCTCCACCACTGTCACACACACCACTCCCCACCACTGTCACACACCACTCTCCACCACTGTCACACACCACTCTCCACCACTGTCACACACCACTCTCCACAACTGTCACACACACCACTCCCCACCACTGTCACACACCACTCTCCACCACTGTCACACACACCACTCCCCACCACTGTCACACACCACTCTCCACCACTGTCACACACACCACTCCCCACCACTGTCACACACCACTCTCCACCACTATCACACACCACTCTCCACCACTGTCACACACCACTCTCCACCACTGTCACACACACCACTCTCCTCCACTGTCACACACCACTCTCCACCACTGTCACACACACCACTCTCCACCACTGTCACACACACCACTCTCCACCACTGCCACACACCACTCTCCACCACTGTCACACACACCACTCTCCACCACTGTCACACACACCACTCTCCACCACTGTCACACACACCACTCTCCACCACTGTCACACACACCACTCTCCACCACTGTCACACACACCACTCTCCACCACTGTCACACACCACTCCCCACCACTGTCACACACCACTCTCCACCACTGTCACACACACCACTCCTTACCACTGTCACACACACCACTCCCCACCACTGTCACACACCACTCTCCACCACTGTCACACACACCACTCTCCACCACTGTCACACACCACTCTCCACCACTGTCACACACCACTCTCCACCACTGTCACACACCACTCTCCACTACTGTCACACACCACTCTCCACCACTGTCACACACCACTCTCCACCACTGTCACACACCACTCTCCACTACTGTCACACACCACTCTCCACCACTGTCACACACCACTCTCCACCACTGTCACACACACCACTCCCCACCACTGTCACACACACCACTCCCCACGACTGTCACACACCACTCTCCACCACTGTCACACAAACCACTCTCCACCACTGTCACACACACCACTCTCCACCACTGTCACACACACCACTCTCCACCACTGTCACACACACCACTCTCCACCACTGTCATACACACCACTCCCCACCACTGTCACACACCACTCTCCACCACTGTCACACACCACTCCCCACCACTGTCATACACACCGCTCTCCACCACTGTCACACACCACTCCCCACCACTGTCACACTCCACTCTCCACCACTGTCACACACACCACTCCCCACCACTGTCGCACACACCACTCCTCATCACTGTCACACACCACTCTCCACCACTGTCACACACACTACTCTCCACCACTGTCACATACACCACTCCCCACCACTGTCACACACCACTCCCCACCACTGTCACACTCCACTCTCCACCACTGTCACACACACCACTCCCCACCACTGTCACACACACCACTCTCCACCACTGTCACACACACCACTCTCCACCACTGTCACATACACCACTCCCCACCACTGTCACACACCACTCCCCTCCACTGTCACACTCCACTCTCCACCACTGTCACACACACCACTCCCCACCACTGTCACACACACCACTCCCCACCACTGTCACACACCTCTCTCCACCACTGTCACACACACCACTCTCCACGACTGTCACACACACCACTCCCCACCACTGTCACACACCACTCTCCACCACTGTCACACACCACTCTCCACCACTGTCACACACCACTCTCCACCACTGTCACACACACCACTCTCCACCACTGTCACACACCACTCCCCACCACTGTCGCACACACCACTCCCCACCACTGTCACACACACCACTCCCCACCACTGTCACACACCACTCTCCACCACTGTCACACACACCACTCTCCACCACTGTCACATACACCACTCCCCACCACTGTCACACACCACTCTCCACCACTGTCACACACCACTCTCCACCACTGTCACACACCACTCTCCACCACTGTCACACACACCACTCTCCACCACTGTCACACACACTACTATCCACCATTGTCACACACACACATATGCCCGAAACGCTTTGAGTAATAGTGGCTTTAGGCATTGTATGTACTAGCTCTACCTATAAGTCAACCAATCCTTGTAAAAATTTATTGTATGTATGTACCTTACCTAAATAAAATTGTATTGTATTGTATTGTACACCACTCCCCACCACTGTCACACACCACTCTCCACCACTGTCACACACCACTCTCCACCACTGTCACACACACCACTCCCCACCACTGTCACACACCACTCTCCACCACTGTCACACACCACTCTCCACCACTGTCACACACCACTCTCCACAACTGTCACACACACCACTCCCCACCACTGTCACACACCACTCTCCACCACTGTCACACACACCACTCCCCACCACTGTCACACACCACTCTCCACCACTGTCACACACACCACTCCCCACCACTGTCACACACCACTCTCCACCACTGTCACACACCACTCTCCACCACTGTCACACACCACTCTCCACCACTGTCACACACACCACTCTCCACCACTGTCACACACCACTCTCCACCACTGTCACACACCACTCTCCACCACTGTTACACACACCACTCCCCACCACTGTCACACACACCACTCCCCACCACTGTCACACACCACTCTCCACCACTGTCACACACACCACTCTCCACCACTGTCACACACACCACTCTCCACCACTGCCACACACCACTCTCCACCACTGTCACACACACCACTCTCCACCACTGTCACACACACCACTCTCCACCACTGTCACACACACCACTCTCCACCACTGTCACACACACCACTCTCCACCACTGTCACACACACCACTCTCCACCACTGTCACACACCACTCCCCACCACTGTCACACACCACTCTCCACCACTGTCACACACACCACTCCCCACCACTGTCACACACACCACTCCCCACCACTGTCACACACCACTCTCCACCACTGTCACACACACCACTCTCCACCACTGTCACACACCACTCTCCACCACTGTCACACACCACTCTCCACCACTGTCACACACCACTCTCCACTACTGTCACACACCACTCTCCACCACTGTCACACACCACTCTCCACCACTGTCACACACCACTCTCCACTACTGTCACACACCACTCTCCACCACTGTCACACACCACTCTCCACCACTGTCACACACACCACTCCCCACCACTGTCACACACACCACTCCCCACGACTGTCACACACCACTCTCCACCACTGTCACACAAACCACTCTCCACCACTGTCACACACACCACTCTCCACCACTGTCACACACACCACTCTCCACCACTGTCACACACACCACTCTCCACCACTGTCATACACACCACTCCCCACCACTGTCACACACCACTCTCCACCACTGTCACACACCACTCCCCACCACTGTCATACACACCACTCTCCACCACTGTCACACACCACTCCCCACCACTGTCACACTCCACTCTCCACCACTGTCACACACACCACTCCCCACCACTGTCGCACACACCACTCCTCATCACAGTCACACACCACTCTCCACCACTGTCACACACACTACTCTCCACCACTGTCACATACACCACTCCCCACCACTGTCACACACCACTCCCCACCACTGTCACACTCCACTCTCCACCACTGTCACACACACCACTCCCCACCACTGTCACACACACCACTCCCCACAACTGTCACACACCACTCTCCACCACTGTCACACACACTACTCTCCACCACTGTCACACACACCACTCCCCACCACTGTCACACACCACTCTCCACCACTGTCACACACCACTCTCCACCACTGTCACACACACCACTCCCCACCACTGTCACACACACCACTCCCCACCACTGTCACACACCACTCTCCACCACTGTCACACACACCACTCTCCACCACTGTCACATACACCACTCCCCACCACTGTCACACACCACTCTCCACCACTGTCACACACCACTCTCCATCACTGTCACACACCACTCTCCACCACTGTCACACACACCACTCTCCACCACTGTCACACACACCACTCTCCACCATTGTCACACACACACATATGCCCGAAACGCTTTGAGTAATAGTGGCTTTAGGCATTGTATGTACTAGCTCTACCTATAAGTCAACCAATCCTTGTAAAAATTTATTGTATGTAAGTACCTTACCTAAATAAAATTGTATTGTATTGTATTGTACACCACTCCCCACCACTGTCACACACCACTCTCCACCACTGTCACACACCACTCTCCACCACTGTCACACACACCACTCCCCACCACTGTCACACACCACTCTCCACCACTGTCACACACCACTCTCCACCACTGTCACACACCACTCTCCACAACTGTCACACACACCACTCCCCACCACTGTCACACACCACTCTCCACCACTGTCACACACACCACTCCCCACCACTGTCACACACCACTCTCCACCACTGTCACACACACCACTCCCCACCACTGTCACACACCACTCTCCACCACAGTCACACACCACTCTCCACCACTGTCACACACCACTCTCCACCACTGTCACACACACCACTCTCCACCACTGTCACACACCACTCTCCACCACTGTCACACACCACTCTCCACCACTGTTACACACACACCACTCCCCATCACTGTCACACACCACTCCCCACCACTGCCACACACCACTCTCCACCACTGTCACACACACAACTCCCCACCACTGTCACACACCACTCTCCACCACTGTCACACACCACTCTCCACTACTGTCACACACCACTCTCCACCACTGTCACACACCACTCTCCACCACTGTCACACACACCACTCCCCACCACTGTCACACACACCACTCCCCACCACTGTCACACACCACTCTCCACCACTGTCACACACACCACTCTCCCCCACTGTCACACACACCACTCTCCACCACTCACACACACCACTCTCCACCACTGTCACACACACCACTCTCCACCACTGTCACACACCACTTTCCACCACTGTCACACACCACTCTCCACCACTGTCACACACCACTCTCGACCACTGTCACACACACCACTCCCCACCACTGCCACACACCACTCTCCACCACTGTCACACACAACTTTCCACCACTGTCACACACACCACTCCCCACCACTGTCACACACCACTCTCCACCACTGTCACACACACCACTCTCCACCACTGTCACACACACCACTCCCCACCACTGTCACACACCACTCTCCACCACTGTCACACACACCACTCTCCACCACTGTCACACACCACTCTCCACCACTGTCACACACCACTCTCCACCACTGTCACACACCACTCTCCACTACTGTCACACACCACTCTCCACCACTGTCACACACCACTCTCCACCACTGTCACACACACCACTCCCCACCACTGTCACACACACCACTCCCCACGACTGTCACACACCACTCTCCACCACTGTCACACAAACCACTCTCCACCACTGTCACACACACCACTCTCCACCACTGTCACACACACCACTCTCCACCACTGTCACACACACCACTCTCCACCACTGTCATACACACCACTGTCACACACCACTCTCCACCACTGTCACACACCACTCCCCACCACTGTCATACACACCACTCTCCACCACTGTCACACACCACTCCCCACCACTGTCACACTCCACTCTCCACCACTGTCACACACACCACTCCCCACCACTGTCGCACACACCACTCCTCATCACTGTCACACACCACTCTCCACCACTGTCACACACACTACTCTCCACCACTGTCACATACACCACTCCCCACCACTGTCACACAAAACTCCCCACCACTGTCACACTCCACTCTCCACCACTGTCACACACACCACTCCCCACCACTGTCACACACACCACTCCCCACCACTGTCACACACCACTCTCCACCACTGTCACACACACCACTCTCCACCACTGTCACACACACCACTCCCCACCACTGTCACACACCACTCTCCACCACTGTCACACACCACTCTCCACCACTGTCACACACCACTCTCCACCACTGTCACACACACCATTCTCCACCACTGTCACACACCACTCCCCACCACTGTCACACACACCACTCCCCACCACTGTCACACACACCACTCTCCACCACTGTCACATACACCACTCCCCACCACTGTCACACACCACTCTCCACCACTGTCACACACCACTCTCCACCACTGTCACACACCACTCTCCACCACTGTCACACACACCACTCTCCACCACTGTCACACACACCACTCTACACCATTGTCACACACACACATATGCCCGAAACGCTTTGAGTAATAGTGGCTTTAGGCATTGTATGTACTAGCTCTACCTATAAGTCAACCAATCCTTGTAAAAATTTATTGTATGTATGTACCTTACCTAAATAAAATTGTATTGTATTGTATTGTACACCACTCCCCACCACTGTCACACACCACTCTCCACCACTGTCACACACCACTCTCCACCACTGTCACACACACCACTCCCCACCACTGTCACACACCACTCTCCACCACTGTCACACACCACTCTCCACCACTGTCACACACCACTCTCCACAACTGTCACACACACCACTCCCCACCACTGTCACACACCACTCTCCACCACTGTCACACACACCACTCCCCACCACTGTCACACACCACTCTCCACCACTGTCACACACACCACTCCCCACCACTGTCACACACCACTCTCCACCACTGTCACACACCACTCTCCAGCACTGTCACACACACCACTCCCCACCACTGTCACACACCACTCTCCACCACTGTCACACACCACTCTCCACTACTGTCACACACCACTCTCCACCACTGTCACACACCACTCTCCACCACTGTCACACACACCACTCCCCACCACTGTCACACACACCACTCCCCACCACTGTCACACACCACTCTCCACCACTGTCACACACACCACTCTCCACCACTGTCACACACACCACTCTCCACCACTGTCACACACACCACTCTCAACCACTGTCACACACACCACTCCCCACCACTGTCACACACCACTCTCCACCATTGTCACACACACACATATGCCCGAAACGCTTTGCGTAATAGTGGCTTTAGGCATTGTTTGTACTTTCTCTACCTATAAGTCAACCAATCCTTGTAAAAATTTATTGTATGTATGTACCTTACCTAAATAAAATTATATTGTATTGTACACCACTCCCCACCACTGTCACACACCACTCTCCACCACTGTCACACACCCCTCTCCACCACTGTCACACACACCACTCCCCACCACTGTCACACACCACTCTCCACCACTGTCACACACACCACTCCCCACCACTGTCACACACCACTCTCCACCACTGTCACACATACCACTCCCCACCACTGTCACACACCACTCTCCACCACTGTCACACACACCACTCCCCACCACTGTCACACACCACTCCCCACCACTGCCACACACCACTCTCCACCACTGTCACACACACCACTCCCCACCACTGTCACACACCACTCTACACCACTGTCACACACACCACTCTCCACTACTGTCACACACCACTCTCCACCACTGTCACACACACCACTCTTCACCACTGTCACACACACCACTCTCCACCACTGTCACACACACCACTCCCCACCACTGTCACACACCACTCCCCACCACTGCCACACACCACTCTCCACCACTGTCACACACCACTCTCCACGACTGTCACACACACCACTCCCCACCACTGTCACACACCACTCTCCACCACTGTCACACACCACTCTCCACCACTGTCACACACCACTCTCGACCACTGTCACACACACCACTCTCCACCACTGCCACACACCACTCTCCACCACTGTCACACACAACTTTCCACCACTGTCACACACACCACTCCCCACCACTGTCACACACCACTCTCCACCACTGTCACACACACCACTCTCCACCACTGTCACACACACCACTCCCCACCACTGTCACACACCACTCTCCACCACTGTCACACACACCACTCTCCACCACTGTCACACACCACTCTCCACCACTGTCACACACCACTCTCCACCACTGTCACACACCACTCTCCACTACTTTCACACACCACTCTCCACCACTGTCACACACCACTCCCCACCACTGTCACACACCACTCTCCACCACTGTCACACACACCACTCCCCACCACTGCCACACACCACTCTCCACCACTGTCACACACAACTTTCCACCACTGTCACACACACCACTCCCCACCACTGTCACACACCACTCTCCACCACTGTCACACACACCACTCTCCACCACTGTCACACACACCACTCCCCACCACTGTCACACACCACTCTCCTCCACTGTCACACACACCACTCTCCACCACTGTCACACACCACTCTCCACCACTGTCACACACCACTCTCCACCACTGTCACACACCACTCTCCACTACTGTCACACACCACTCTCCACCACTGTCACACACCACTCTCCACCACTGTCACACACACCACTCCCCACCACTGTCACACACACCACTCCCCACGACTGTCACACACCACTCTCCACCACTGTCACACAAACCACTCTCCACCACTGTCACACACACCACTCTCCACCACTGTCACACACACCACTCTCCACCACTGTCACACACACCACTCTCCACCACTGTCATACACACCACTCCCCACCACTGTCACACACCACTCTCCACCACTGTCACACACCACTCCCCACCACTGTCATACACACCACTCTCCACCACTGTCACACACCACTCCCCACCACTGTCACACTCCACTCTCCACCACTGTCACACACACCACTCCCCACCACTGTCACACACACCACTCCCCACCACTGTCACACACCACTCTCCACCACTGTCACACACACCACTCTCCACCACTGTCACACACACCACTCCCCACCACTGTCACACACCACTCTCCACCACTGTCACACACCACTCTCCACCACTGTCACACACCACTCTCCACCACTGTCACACACCACTCTCCACCACTGTCACACACCACTCTCCACCACTGTCACACACACCACTCCCCACCACTGTCACACACACCACTCCCCACGACTGTCACACACCACTCTCCACCACTGTCACACAAACCACTCTCCACCACTGTCACACACACCACTCTCCACCACTGTCACACACACCACTCTCCACCACTGTCACACACACCACTCTCCACCACTGTCATACACACCACTGTCACACACCACTCTCCACCACTGTCACACACCACTCCCCACCACTGTCATACACACCACTCTCCACCACTGTCACACACCACTCCCCACCACTGTCACACTCCACTCTCCACCACTGTCACACACACCACTCCCCACCACTGTCGCACACACCACTCCTCATCACTGTCACACACCACTCTCCACCACTGTCACACACACTACTCTCCACCACTGTCACATACACCACTCCCCACCACTGTCACACAAAACTCCCCACCACTGTCACACTCCACTCTCCACCACTGTCACACACACCACTCCCCACCACTGTCACACACACCACTCCCCACCACTGTCACACACCACTCTCCACCACTGTCACACACACCACTCTCCACCACTGTCACACACACCACTCCCCACCACTGTCACACACCACTCTCCACCACTGTCACACACCACTCTCCACCACTGTCACACACCACTCTCCACCACTGTCACACACACCATTCTCCACCACTGTCACACACCACTCCCCACCACTGTCACACACACCACTCCCCACCACTGTCACACACACCACTCCCCACCACTGTCACACACCACTCTCCACCACTGTCACACACACCACTCTCCACCACTGTCACATACACCACTCCCCACCACTGTCACACACCACTCTCCACCACTGTCACACACCACTCTCCACCACTGTCACACACCACTCTCCACCACTGTCACACACACCACTCTCCACCACTGTCACACACACCACTCTACACCATTGTCACACACACACATATGCCCGAAACGCTTTGAGTAATAGTGGCTTTAGGCATTGTATGTACTAGCTCTACCTATAAGTCAACCAATCCTTGTAAAAATTTATTGTATGTATGTACCTTACCTAAATAAAATTGTATTGTATTGTATTGTACACCACTCCCCACCACTGTCACACACCACTCTCCACCACTGTCACACACCACTCTCCACCACTGTCACACACACCACTCCCCACCACTGTCTCACACCACTCTCCACCACTGTCACACACCACTCTCCACCACTGTCACACACCACTCTCCACAACTGTCACACACACCACTCCCCACCACTGTCACACACCACTCTCCACCACTGTCACACACACCACTCCCCACCACTGTCACACACCACTCTCCACCACTGTCACACACACCACTCCCCACCACTGTCACACACCACTCTCCACCACTGTCACACACCACTCTCCAGCACTGTCACACACACCACTCCCCACCACTGTCACACACCACTCTCCACCACTGTCACACACCACTCTCCACTACTGTCACACACCACTCTCCACCACTGTCACACACCACTCTCCACCACTGTCACACACACCACTCCCCACCACTGTCACACACACCACTCCCCACCACTGTCACACACCACTCTCCACCACTGTCACACACACCACTCTCCACCACTGTCACACACACCACTCTCCACCACTGTCACACACACCACTCTCAACCACTGTCACACACACCACTCCCCACCACTGTCACACACCACTCTCCACCATTGTCACACACACACATATGCCCGAAACGCTTTGCGTAATAGTGGCTTTAGGCATTGTTTGTACTTTCTCTACCTATAAGTCAACCAATCCTTGTAAAAATTTATTGTATGTATGTACCTTACCTAAATAAAATTATATTGTATTGTACACCACTCCCCACCACTGTCACACACCACTCTCCACCACTGTCACACACCCCTCTCCACCACTGTCACACACACCACTCCCCACCACTGTCACACACCACTCTCCACCACTGTCACACACACCACTCCCCACCACTGTCACACACCACTCTCCACCACTGTCACACATACCACTCCCCACCACTGTCACACACCACTCTCCACCACTGTCACACACACCACTCCCCACCACTGTCACACACCACTCCCCACCACTGCCACACACCACTCTCCACCACTGTCACACACACCACTCCCCACCACTGTCACACACCACTCTACACCACTGTCACACACACCACTCTCCACTACTGTCACACACCACTCTCCACCACTGTCACACACACCACTCTTCACCACTGTCACACACACCACTCTCCACCACTGTCACACACACCACTCCCCACCACTGTCACACACCACTCCCCACCACTGCCACACACCACTCTCCACCACTGTCACACACCACTCTCCACGACTGTCACACACACCACTCCCCACCACTGTCACACACCACTCTCCACCACTGTCACACACCACTCTCCACCACTGTCACACACCACTCTCGACCACTGTCACACACACCACTCCCCACCACTGCCACACACCACTCTCCACCACTGTCACACACAACTTTCCACCACTGTCACACACACCACTCCCCACCACTGTCACACACCACTCTCCACCACTGTCACACACACCACTCTCCACCACTGTCACACACACCACTCCCCACCACTGTCACACACCACTCTCCACCACTGTCACACACACCACTCTCCACCACTGTCACACACCACTCTCCACCACTGTCACACACCACTCTCCACCACTGTCACACACCACTCTCCACTACTTTCACACACCACTCTCCACCACTGTCACACACCACTCCCCACCACTGTCACACACCACTCTCCACCACTGTCACACACACCACTCCCCACCACTGCCACACACCACTCTCCACCACTGTCACACACAACTTTCCACCACTGTCACACACACCACTCCCCACCACTGTCACACACCACTCTCCACCACTGTCACACACACCACTCTCCACCACTGTCACACACACCACTCCCCACCACTGTCACACACCACTCTCCACCACTGTCACACACACCACTCTCCACCACTGTCACACACCACTCTCCACCACTGTCACACACCACTCTCCACCACTGTCACACACCACTCTCCACTACTGTCACACACCACTCTCCACCACTGTCACACACCACTCTCCACCACTGTCACACACACCACTCCCCACCACTGTCACACACACCACTCCCCACGACTGTCACACACCACTCTCCACCACTGTCACACAAACCACTCTCCACCACTGTCACACACACCACTCTCCACCACTGTCACACACACCACTCTCCACCACTGTCACACACACCACTCTCCACCACTGTCATACACACCACTCCCCACCACTGTCACACACCACTCTCCACCACTGTCACGCACCACTCCCCACCACTGTCATACACACCACTCTCCACCACTGTCACACACCACTCCCCACCACTGTCACACTCCACTCTCCACCACTGTCACACACACCACTCCCCACCACTGTCACACACACCACTCCTCATCACTGTCACACACCACTCCCCACCACTGTCACACTCCACTCTCCACCACTGTCACACACACCACTCCCCACCACTGTCACACACACCACTCCCCACCACTGTCACACACCACTCTCCACCACTGTCACACACACCACTCTCCACCACTGTCACACACACCACTCCCCACCACTGTCACACACCACTCTCCACCACTGTCACACACCACTCTCCACCACTGTCACACACCACTCTCCACCACTGTCACACACACCATTCTCCACCACTGTCACACACCACTCCCCACCACTGTCACACACACCACTCCCCACCACTGTCACACACACCACTCCCCACCACTGTCACACACCACTCTCCACCACTGTCACACACACCACTCTCCACCACTGTCACACACACCACTCTCCACCACTGTCACACACACCACTCCCCACCACTGTCACACACCACTCTCCACCACTGTCACACACCACTCTCCACCACTGTCACACACCACTCTCCACCACTGTCACACACACCACTCTCCACCACTGTCACACACCACTCTCCACCACTGTCACACACCACTCTCCACCACTGTTACACACACCACTCCCCACCACTGTCACACACCACTCCCCACCACTGCCAGACACCACTCTCCACCACTGTCACACACACATACTCCCCACCACTGTCACACACCACTCTCCACCATTGTCACACACCACTCTCCACTACTGTCACACACGACTCTCCACCACTGTCACACACCACTTTCCACCAATGTCACACACACCACTCCCCACCACTGTCACACACAACACTCCCCACCACTGTCACACACCACTCTCCACCACTGTCACACACACCACTCTCCACCACTGTCACACACACCACTCTCCACCACTGTCACACACACCACTCTCCACCACTGTCACACACACCACTCCCCACCACTGTCACACACCACTCTCCACCACTGTCACACACCATTCCCCACCACTGTCACACACACCACTCCCCACCACTGTCACACACACCACTCTCCACCACTGTCACACACCACTCCCCACCACTGTCACACACACCACTCCCCACCACTGTCACACACCACTCTCCACCACTGTCACACACACCGCTCTCCACCACTGTCACACACACCACTCCCCACCACTGTCACACACCACTCTCCACCACTGTCACACACCACTCTCCACCACTGTCACACACCACTCTCCACCACTGTCACACACATCATTCTCCACCACTGTCACACACCACTCCCCACCACTGTCACACACACCACTCCCCACCACTGTCACACACACCATTCCCCACCACTGTCACACACCACACTCCACCACTGTCACACACACCACTCTCCACCACTGTCACATACACCACTCCCCACCACTGTCACACACCACTGTCACACACCACTCTCCACCACTGTCACACACCACTCTCCACCACTGTCACACACACCACTCTCCACCACTGTCACACACACCACTCTCCACCATTGTCACACACACACATATGCCCGAAACGCTTTGAGTAATAGTGGGTTTAGGCATTGTATGTACTAGCTCTACCTATAAGTCAACCAATCCTTGTAAAAATTTATTGTATGTATGTACCTAACCTAAATAAAATTGTATTGTATTGTATTGTACACCACTCCCCACCACTGTCACACACCACTCTCCACCACTGTCACACACCACTCTCCACTACTGTCACACACCACTCTCCACCACTGTCACACACCACTCTCCACCACTGTCACACACACCACTCCCCACCACTGTCACACACACCACTCCCCACCACTGTCACACACCACTCTCCACCACTGTCACACAAACCACTGTCCACCACTGTCACACACACCACTCTCCACCACTGTCACACACACCACTCTCCACCACTGTCACACACACCACTCTCCACCACTGTCACACACACCACTCCCCACCACTGTCACACACCACTCTCCACCACTGTCACACACCACTCCCCACCACTGTCATACACACCACTCTCCACCACTGTCACATACACCACTCCCCACCACTGTCACACACCACTCCCCACCACTGTCACACTCCACTCTCCACCACTGTCACACACACCACTCCCCACCACTGTCACACACACCACTCCCCACCACTGTCACACACCACTCTCCACCACTGTCACACACTCCACTCTCCACCACTGTCACACACACCACTCCCCACCACTGTCACACACCACTCTCCACCAATGTCACACACCACTCTCCACCACTGTCACACACCACTCTCCACCACTGTCACACACACCACTCTCCACCACTGTCACACACCACTCCCCACCACTGTCACACACACCACTCCCCACCACTGTCACACACACCACTCCCCACCACTGTCACACACCACTCTCCACCACTGTCACACACACCACTCTCCACCACTGTCACATACACCACTCCCCACCACTGTCACACACCACTCTCCACCACTGTCACACACCACTCTCCACCACTGTCCCACACCACTCTCCTCCACTGTCACACACACCACTCTCCACCACTGTCACACACACCACTCTCCACCATTGTCACACACACACATATGCCCGAAACGCTTTGAGTAATAGTGGCTTTAGGCATTGTATGTACTAGCTCTACCTATAAGTCAACCAATCCTTGTAAAAATTTATTGTATGTATGTACCTTACCTAAATAAAATTGTATTGTATTGTATTGTACACCACTCCCCACCACTGTCACACACCACTCTCCACCACTGTCACACACCACTCTCCACCACTGTCACACACACCACTCCCCACCACTGTCACACACCACTCTCCACCACTGTCACACACCACTCTCCACCACTGTCACACACCACTCTCCACAACTGTCACACACACCACTCCCCACCACTGTCACACACCACTCTCCACCACTGTCACACACACCACTCCCCACCACTGTCACACACCACTCTCCACCACTGTCACACACACCACTCCCCACCACTGTCACACACCACTCTCCACCACTGTCACACACCACTCTCCACCACTGTCACACACCACTCTCCACCACTGTCACACACACCACTCTCCACCACTGTCACACACCACTCTCCACCACTGTCACACACCACTCTTCACCACTGTTACACACACCACTCCCCACCACTGTCACACACACCACTCCCCACCACTGTCACACACCACTCTCCACCACTGTCACACACACCAATCTCCACCACTGTCACACACACCACTCTCCACCACTGCCACACACCACTCTCCACCACTGTCACACACACCACTCTCCACCACTGTCACACACACCACTCTCCACCACTGTCACACACACCACTCTCCACCACTGTCACACACACCACTCTCCACCACTGTCACACACACCACTCTCCACCACTGTCACACACACCACTCTCCACCACTGTCACACACCACTCCCCACCACTGTCACACACCACTCTCCACCACTGTCACACACACCACTCCCCACCACTGTCACACACACCACTCCCCACCACTGTCACACACCTTTCTCCACCACTGTCACAAACACCACTCTCCACCACTGTCACACACCACTCTCCACCACTGTCACACACCACTCTCCACCACTGTCACACACCACTCTCCACCACTGTCACACACCACTCTCCACCCCTGTCACACACCACTCTCCACCACTGTCACACACACCACTCCCCACTACTGTCACACACCACTCTCCACCACTGTCACACACCACTCTCCACCACTGTCACACACCACTCCCACCACTGTCACACACACCACTCTCCACCACTGTCACACACACCACTCCCCACCACTGTCACACACCACTCTCCACCATTGTCACACACACACATATGCCCGAAACGCTTTGCGTAATAGTGGCTTTAGGCATTGTATGTACTAGCTCTACCTATAAGTCAACCAATCCTTGTAAAAATTTATTGTATGTATGTACCTTACCTAAATAAAATTGTATTGTATTGTATTGTACACCACTCCCCACCACTGTCACACACCACTCTCCACCACTGTCACACACCACTCTCCACCACTGTCACACACACCACTCCCCACCACTGTCACACACCACTCTCCACCACTGTCACACACACCACTCCCCACCACTGTCACACACCACTCTCCACCACTGTCACACACACCACTCCCCACCACTGTCACACACCACTCTCCACCACTGTCACACACACCACTCCCCACCACTGTCACACACCACTCCCCACCACTGCCACACACCACTCTCCACCACTGTCACACACACCACTCGCCACCACTGTCACACACCACTCTACACCACTGTCACACATACCACTCTCCACTACTGTCACACACCACTCTCCACCACTGTCACACACACCACTCTTCACCACTGTCACACACACCACTCTCCACCACTGTCACACACACCACTCCCCACCACTGTCACACACCACTCCCCACCACTGCCACACACCACTCTCCACCACTGTCACACACCACTCTCCACGACTGTCACACACACCACTCCCCACCACTGTCACACACCACTCTCCACCACTGTCACACACCACTCTCCACCACTGTCACACACCACTCTCGACCACTGTCACAATCACCACTCCCCACCACTGCCACACACCACTCTCCACCACTGTCACACACAACTTTCCACCACTGTCACACACACCACTCCCCACCACTGTCACACACCACTCTCCACCACTGTCACACACACCACTCTCCACCACTGTCACACACACCACTCCCCACCACTGTCACACACCACTCTCCACCACTGTCACACACACCACTCTCCACCACTGTCACACACCACTCTCCACCACTGTCACACACCACTCTCCACCACTGTCACACACCACTCTCCACTACTGTCACACACCACTCTCCACCACTGTCACACACCACTCTCCACCACTGTCACACACACCACTCCCCATCACTGTCACACACACCACTCCCCACGACTGTCACACACCACTCTCCACCACTGTCACACAAACCACACTCCACCACTGTCACACACACCACTCTCCACCACTGTCACACACACCACTCTCCACCACTGTCACACACACCACTCTCCACCACTGTCATACACACCACTCCCCACCACTGTCACACACCACTCTCCACCACTGTCACACACCACTCCCCACCACTGTCATACACACCACTCTCCACCACTGTCACACACCACTCCCCACCACTGTCACACTCCACTCTCCACCACTGTCACACACACCACTCCCCACCACTGTCACACACACCACTCCTCATCACTGTCACACACCACTCTCCACCACTGTCACACACACCACTCCCCACCACTGTCACACACACCACTCCCCACCACTGTCACACACCACTCTCCACCACTGTCACACACACCACTCTCCACCACTGTCACATACACCACTCCCCACCACTGTCACACACCACTCTCCACCACTGTCACACACCACTCTCCACCACTGTCACACACCACTCTCCACCACTGTCACACACACCACTCTCCACCACTGTCACACACACCACTCCCCACCACTGTCACACACCACTCTCCACCACTGTCACACACCACTCTCCACCACTGTCACACACACCACTCCCCACCACTGTCATACACCACTCTCCACCACTGTCATACACACCACTCTCCACCACTGTCACACACCACTCTCCAGCACTGTCACACGCACCACTCCCCACCACTGTCACACACCACTCTCCACCACTGTCACACACACCACTCCCCACCACTGTCACACACCACTCTCCACCACTGTCACACACCACTCTCCACCACTGTCACACACCACTCTCCACCACTGTCACACACACCACTCTCCACCACTGTCACACACCACTCTCCACCACTGTCACACACCACTCTCCAAAACTGACACACACACCACTCCCCACCACTGTCACACACCACTCCCCGCCACTGCCACACACCACTCTCCACCACGGTCACACACACCACTCCCCACCACTGTCACACACCACTCTCCACCACTGTCACACACCACTCTCCACTACTGTCACACACCACTCTCCACCACTGTTACACACCACTCTCCACCACTATCACACACACCACTCCCCACCACTGTCACACACACCACTCCCCACCACTGTCACACACCATTCTCCACCACTGTCACACACACCACTCTCCACCACTGTCACACACACCACTCTCCACCACTGCCACACACCACTCTCCACCACTGTCACACACACCACTCTCCACCACTGTCACACACACCACTCCCCACCACTGTCACACACCACACTCCAACACTGTCACACACCACTCTCCACCACTGTCACACACCACTCTCCACCACTGTCACACACACCACTCTCCACCACTGTCACACACCACTCTCCACCACTGTCACACACCACTCTTCACCACTGTTACACACACCACTCCCCACCACTGTCACACACACCACTCCCCACCACTGTCACACACCACTCTCCACCACTGTCACACACACCAATCTCCACCACTGTCACACACACCACTCTCCACCACTGCCACACACCACTCTCCACCACTGTCACACACACCACTCTCCACCACTGTCACACACACCACTCTCCACCACTGTCACACACACCACTCTCCACCACTGTCACACACACCACTCTCCACCACTGTCACACACACCACTCTCCACCACTGTCACACACACCACTCTCCACCACTGTCACACACCACTCCCCACCACTGTCACACACCACTCTCCACCACTGTCACACACACCACTCCCCACCACTGTCACACACACCACTCCCCACCACTGTCACACACCTTTCTCCACCACTGTCACAAACACCACTCTCCACCACTGTCACACACCACTCTCCACCACTGTCACACACCACTCGCCACCACTGTCACACACCACTCTCCACCACTGTCACACACCACTCTCCACCCCTGTCACACACCACTCTCCACCACTGTCACACACACCACTCCCCACTACTGTCACACACCACTCTCCACCACTGTCACACACCACTCTCCACCACTGTCACACACCACTCTCCACCACTGTCACACACACCACTCTCCACCACTGTCACACACACCACTCCCCACCACTGTCACACACCACTCTCCACCATTGTCACACACACACATATGCCCGAAACGCTTTGCGTAATAGTGGCTTTAGGCATTGTATGTACTAGCTCTACCTATAAGTCAACCAATCCTTGTAAAAATTTATTGTATGTATGTACCTTACCTAAATAAAATTGTATTGTATTGTATTGTACACCACTCCCCACCACTGTCACACACCACTCTCCACCACTGTCACACACCACTCTCCACCACTGTCACACACACCACTCCCCACCACTGTCACACACCACTCTCCACCACTGTCACACACACCACTCCCCACCACTGTCACACACCACTCTCCACCACTGTCACACACACCACTCCCCACCACTGTCACACACCACTCTCCACCACTGTCACACACACCACTCCCCACCACTGTCACACACCACTCCCCACCACTGCCACACACCACTCTCCACCACTGTCACACACACCACTCGCCACCACTGTCACACACCACTCTACACCACTGTCACACATACCACTCTCCACTACTGTCACACACCACTCTCCACCACTGTCACACACACCACTCTTCACCACTGTCACACACACCACTCTCCACCACTGTCACACACACCACTCCCCACCACTGTCACACACCACTCCCCACCACTGCCACACACCACTCTCCACCACTGTCACACACCACTCTCCACGACTGTCACACACACCACTCCCCACCACTGTCACACACCACTCTCCACCACTGTCACACACCACTCTCCACCACTGTCACACACCACTCTCGACCACTGTCACAATCACCACTCCCCACCACTGCCACACACCACTCTCCACCACTGTCACACACAACTTTCCACCACTGTCACACACACCACTCCCCACCACTGTCACACACCACTCTCCACCACTGTCACACACACCACTCTCCACCACTGTCACACACACCACTCCCCACCACTGTCACACACCACTCTCCACCACTGTCACACACACCACTCTCCACCACTGTCACACACCACTCTCCACCACTGTCACACACCACTCTCCACCACTGTCACACACCACTCTCCACTACTGTCACACACCACTCTCCACCACTGTCACACACCACTCTCCACCACTGTCACACACACCACTCCCCATCACTGTCACACACACCACTCCCCACGACTGTCACACACCACTCTCCACCACTGTCACACAAACCACACTCCACCACTGTCACACACACCACTCTCAACCACTGTCACACACACCAATCTCCACCACTGTCACACACACCACTCTCCACCACTGTCATACACACCACTCCCCACCACTGTCACACACCACTCTCCACCACTGTCACACACCACTCCCCACCACTGTCATACACACCACTCTCCACCACTGTCACACACCACTCCCCACCACTGTCACACTCCACTCTCCACCACTGTCACACACACCACTCCCCACCACTGTCACACACACCACTCCTCATCACTGTCACACACCACTCTCCACCACTGTCACACACACCACTCCCCACCACTGTCACACACACTACTCCCCACCACTGTCACACACCACTCTCCACCACTGTCACACACACCACTCTCCACCACTGTCACATACACCACTCCCCACCACTGTCACACACCACTCTCCACCACTGTCACACACCACTCTCCACCACTGTCACACACCACTCTCCACCACTGTCACACACACCACTCTCCACCACTGTCACACACACCACTCCCCACCACTGTCACACACCACTCTCCACCACTGTCACACACCACTCTCCACCACTGTCACACACACCACTCCCCACCACTGTCATACACCACTCTCCACCACTGTCATACACACCACTCTACTCCACTGTCACACACCACTCTCCAGCACTGTCACACGCACCACTCCCCACCACTGTCACACACCACTCTCCACCACTGTCACACACACCACTCCCCACCACTGTCACACACCACTCTCCACCACTGTCACACACCACTCTCCACCACTGTCACACACCACTCTCCACCACTGTCACACACACCACTCTCCACCACTGTCACACACCACTCTCCACCACTGTCACACACCACTCTCCAAAACTGACACACACACCACTCCCCACCACTGTCACACACCACTCCCCACCACTGCCACACACCACTCTCCACCACGGTCACACACACCACTCCCCACCACTGTCACACACCACTCTCCACCACTGTCACACACCACTCTCCACTACTGTCACACACCACTCTCCACCACTGTCACACACCACTCTCCACCACTATCACACACACCACTCCCCACCACTGTCACACACACCACTCCCCACCACTGTCACACACCATTCTCCACCACTGTCACACACACCACTCTCCACCACTGTCACACACACCACTCTCCACCACTGCCACACACCACTCTCCACCACTGTCACACACACCACTCTCCACCACTGTCACACACACCACTCCCCACCACTGTCACACACCACACTCCAACACTGTCACACACCATTCTCCACCACTGTCACACACCACACTCCACCACTGTCACACACACCACTCTCCACCACTGTCACACACACCACTCCCCACCACTGTCACACACCACTCTGCACCACTGTCACACACCACTCCCCACCACTGTCACACTCCACTCTCCACAACTGTATCACACACCACTCCCCACCACTGTCACACACACCACTCCCCACCACTGTCACACACCACTCTCCACCACTGTCACAAACACCACTCTCCACCACTGTCACACACCACTCCCCACCACTGTCACACACACCACTCCCCACCACTGTCACACACACCACTCCCCACCACTGTCACACACCACTCTCCACCACTGTCACACACACCACTCTCCACCACTGTCACACACACCACTCCCCACCACTGTCACACACCACACTCCACCACTGTCACACACCATTCTCCACCACTGTCACACACCACACTCCACCACTGTCACACACACCACTCTCCACCACTGTCACACACACCACTCTCCATCAATGTCACATACACCACTCCCCACCACTGTCACACACAACTCTCCACCACTGTCACACACCACTCTCCACCACTGTCACACACCACTCTTCACCACTGTCACACACACCACTCTCCACCACTGTCTCACACACCACTCTCCACCATTGTCACACACACACATATGCCCGAAACGCTTTGAGTAATAGTGGCTTTAGGCATTGTATGTACTAGCTCTACCTATAAGTCAACCAATCCTTGTAAAAATTTATTGTATGTATGTACCTTACCTAAATAAAATTGTATTGTATTGTATTGTACACCACTCCCCACCACTGTCACACACCACTCTCCACCACTGTCACACACCACTGTCACACACACCACTCCCCACCACTGTCACACACCACTCTCCACCACTGTCACACACGACTCTCCACCACTGTCACACACACCACTCCCCACCACTGTACCCCACCACTCTCCACCACTGTCACACTCCACTCTCCACCACTGTCACACACACCACTCCCCACCACAGTCACACACCACTCTCCAGCACTGTCACACGCACCACTCCCCACCACTGTCACACACCACTCTCCACCACTGTCACACACACCACTCCCCACCACTGTCACACACCACTCTCCACCACTGTCACACACCACTCTCCACCACTGTCACACACCACTCTCCACCACTGTCACACACACCCCTCTCCACCACTGTCACACACCACTCTCCACCACTGTCACACACCACTCTCCACCACTGTCACACACACCACTCCCCACCACTGTCACACACCACTCCCCACCACTGCCACACACCACTCTCCACCACTGTCACACACACCACTCCCCACCACTGTCACACACCACTCTCCACCACTGTCACACACCACTCTCCACTACTGTCACACACCACTCTCCACCACTGTCACACACCACTCTCCACCACTGTCACACACACCACTCCCCACCACTGTCACACACACCACTCCCCACCACTGTCACACACCATTCTCCACCACTGTCACACACACCACTCTCCACCACTGTCACACACACCACTCTCCACCACTGCCACACACCACTCTCCACCACTGTCACACACACCACTCTCCACCACTGTCACACACACCACTCTCCACCACTGTCACACACACCACTCTCCACCACTGTCACACACACCACTCCCCACCACTGTCACACACCACACTCCAACACTGTCACACACCATTCTCCACCACTGTCACACACCACACTCCACCACTGTCACACACACCACTCTCCACCACTGTCACACACACCACTCCCCACCACTGTCACACACCACTCTGCACCACTGTCACACACCACTCCCCACCACTGTCACACTCCACTCTCCACCACTGTCACACACACCACTCCCCACCACTGTCACACACACCACTCCCCACCACTGTCACACACCACTCTCCACCACTGTCACACACACCACTCCCCACCACTGTCACACACACCACTCCCCACCACTGTCACACACCACTCTCCACCACTGTCACACACCACTCTCCACCACTGTCACACACCACTCTCCACCACTGTCACACACACCACTCTCCACCACTGTCACACACCACTCCCAACCACTGTCACACACACCACTCCCCACCACTGTCACACACACCACTCCTCACCACTGTCACACACCACTCTCCACCACTGTCACACACACCACTCTCCACCACTGTCACACACACCACTCCCCACCACTGTCACACACCACACTCCACCACTGTCACACACCATTCTCCACCACTGTCACACACCACACTCCACCACTGTCACACACCACTCTCCACTACTGTCACACACCACTCTCCACCACTGTCACACACCACTCTCCACCACTGTCACACACCATTCTCCACCACTGTCACACACCACACTCCACCACTGTCACACACCACTCTCCACTACTGTCACACACCACTCTCCACCACTGTCACACACCACTCTCCACCACTGTCACACACACCACTCCCCACCACTGTCACACACACCACTCCCCACCACTGTCACACACCACTCTCCACCACTGTCACACACCACTCTCCACTACTGTCACACACCACTCTCCACCACTGTCACACACCACTCTCCACCACTGTCACACACACCACTCCCCACCACTGTCACACACACCACTCCCCACCACTGTCACACACCATTCTCCACCACTGTCACACACACCACTCTCCACCACTGTCACACACACCACTCTCCACCACTGCCACACACCACTCTCCACCACTGTCACACACACCACTCTCCACCACTGTCACACACACCACTCCCCACCACTGTCACACACCACACTCCAACACTGTCACACACCATTCTCCACCACTGTCACACACCACACTCCACCACTGTCACACACACCACTCTCCACCACTGTCACACACACCACTCCCCACCACTGTCACACACCACTCTGCACCACTGTCACACACCACTCCCCACCACTGTCACACTCCACTCTCCACCACTGTCACACACACCACTCTCCACCACTGTCACACACACCACTCCCCACCACTGTCACACACCACACTCCACCACTGTCACACACCATTCTCCACCACTGTCACACACCACACTCCACCACTGTCACACACACCACTCTCCACCACTGTCACACACACCACTCCCCACCACTGTCACACACCACTCCCCACCACTGTCACACACCACTCTCCACCACTGTCACACACACCACTCCCCACCACTGTCACACACCACTCTCCACCACTGTCACACACACCACTCCCCACCACTGTCACACACCACTCTCCACCACTGTCACACACACCACTCCCCACCACTGTCACACACCACTCCCCACCACTGCCACACACGACTCTCCACCACTGTCACACACACCACTCCCCACCACTGTCACACACCACTCTACACCACTGTCACACACACCACTCTCCACTACTGTCACACACCACTCTCCACCACTGTCACACACACCACTCTTCACCACTGTCACACACACCACTCTCCACCACTGTCACACACACCACTCCCCACCACTGTCACACACCACTCCCCACCACTGCCACACACCACTCTCCACCACTGTCACACACCACTCTCCACGACTGTCACACACACCACTCCCCACCACTGTCACACACCACTCTCCACCACTGTCACACACCACTCTCCACCACTGTCACACACCACTCTCGACCACTGTCACACACACCACTCCCCACCACTGCCACACACCACTCTCCACCACTGTCACACACAACTTTCCTCCACTGTCACACACACCACTCCCCACCACTGTCACACACCACTCTCCACCACTGTCACACACACCACTCTCCACCACTGTCACACACACCACTCCCCACCACTGTCACACACCACTCTCCACCACTGTCACACACACCACTCTCCACCACTGTCACACACCACTCTCCACCACTGTCACACACCACTCTCCACCACTGTCACGCACCACTCTCCACTACTGTCACACACCACTCTCCACCACTGTCACACACCACTCTCCACCACTGTCACACACACCACTCCCCACGACTGTCACACACCACTCTCCACCACTGTCACACAAACCACTCTCCACCACTGTCACACACACCACTCTCCACCACTGTCACACACACCACTCTCCACCACTGTCACACACACCACTCTCCACCACTGTCATACACACCACTCCCCACCACTGTCACACACCACTCTCCACCACTGTCACACACCACTCCCCACCACTGTCATACACACCACTCTCCACCACTGTCACACACCACTCCCCACCACTGTCACACTCCACTCTCCACCACTGTCACACACACCACTCCCCACCACTGTCACACACACCACTCCTCATCACTGTCACACACCACTCTCCACCACTGTCACACACACCACTCTCCACCACTGTCACACACACCACTCCCCACCACTGTCACACACACCACTCCCCACCACTGTCACACAACACTCTCCACCACTGTCACACACACCACTCTCCACCACTGTCACACACACCACTCCCCACCACTGTCACACACCACTCTCCACCACTGTCACACACCACTCTCCACCACTGTCACACACCACTCTCCACCACTGTCACACACACCATTCTCCACCACTGTCACACACCACTCCCCACCACTGTCACACACACCACTCCCCACCACTGTCACACACACCACTCCCCACCACTGTCACACACCACTCTCCACCACTGTCACACACACCACTCTCCACCACTGTCACATACACCACTCCCCACCACTGTCACACACCACTCTCCACCACTGTCACACACCACTCTCCACCACTGTCACACACCACTCTCCACCACTGTCACACACACCACTCTCCACCACTGTCACACACACCACTCTCCACCATTGTCACACACACATATATGCCCGAAACGCTTTGAGTAATAGTGGCTTTAGGCATTGTATGTACTAGCTCTACCTATAAGTCAACCAATCCTTGTAAAAATTTATTGTATGTATGTACCTTACCTAAATAAAATTGTATTGTATTGTATTGTACACCACTCCCCACCACTGTCACACACCATTCTCCACCACTGTCACACACACCACTCTCCACCACTGTCACACACACCACTCTCCACCACTGCCACACACCACTCTCCACCACTGTCACACACACCACTCTCCACCACTGTCACACACACCACTCCCCACCACTGTCACACACCACACTCCAACACTGTCACACACCATTCTCCACCACTGTCACACACCACACTCCACCACTGTCACACACACCACTCTCCACCACTGTCACACACACCACTCCCCACCACTGTCACACACCACTCTGCACCACTGTCACACACCACTCCCCACCACTGTCACACTCCACCACTGTCACACACACCACTCTCCACCACTGTCACACACACCACTCCCCACCACTGTCACACACCACACTCCACCACTGTCACACACCATTCTCCACCACTGTCACACACCACACTCCACCACTGTCACACACACCACTCTCCACCACTGTCACACACACCACTCCCCACCACTGTCACACACCACTCCCCACCACTGTCACACACCACTCTCCACCACTGTCACACACACCACTCCCCACCACTGTCACACACCACTCTCCACCACTGTCACACACACCACTCCCCACCACTGTCACACACCACTCTCCACCACTGTCACACACACCACTCCCCACCACTGTCACACACCACTCCCCACCACTGCCACACACCACTCTCCACCACTGTCACACACACCACTCCCCACCACTGTCACACACCACTCTACACCACTGTCACACACACCACTCTCCACTACTGTCACACACCACTCTCCACCACTGTCACACACACCACTCTTCACCACTGTCACACACACCACTCTCCACCACTGTCACACACACCACTCCCCACCACTGTCACACACCACTCCCCACCACTGCCACACACCACTCTCCACCACTGTCACACACCACTCTCCACGACTGTCACACACACCACTCCCCACCACTGTCACACACCACTCTCCACCACTGTCACACACCACTCTCCACCACTGTCACACACCACTCTCGACCACTGTCACACACACCACTCCCCACCACTGCCACACACCACTCTCCACCACTGTCACACACAACTTTCCACCACTGTCACACACACCACTCCCCACCACTGTCACACACCACTCTCCACCACTGTCACACACACCACTCTCCACCACTGTCACACACACCACTCCCCACCACTGTCACACACCACTCTCCACCACTGTCACACACACCACTCTCCACCACTGTCACACACCACTCTCCACCACTGTCACACACCACTCTCCACCACTGTCACGCACCACTCTCCACTACTGTCACACACCACTCTCCACCACTGTCACACACCACTCTCCAACACTGTCACACACACCACTCCCCACCACTGTCACACACACCACTCCCCACGACTGTCACACACCACTCTCCACCACTGTCACACAAACCACTCTCCACCACTGTCACACACACCACTCTCCACCACTGTCACACACACCACTCTCCACCACTGTCACACACACCACTCTCTACCACTGTCATACACACCACTCCCCACCACTGTCACACACCACTCTCCACAACTGTCACACACCACTCCCCACCACTGTCATACACACCACTCTCCACCACTGTCACACACCACTCCCCACCACTGTCACACTCCACTCTCCACCACTGTCACACACACCACTCCCCACCACTGTCACACACACCACTCCTCATCACTGTCACACACCACTCTCCACCACTGTCACACACACCACTCTCCACCACTGTCACATACACCACTCCCCACCACTGTCACACACCACTCCCCACCACCGTCACACTCCACTCTCCACCACTGTCACACACACCACTCCCCACCACTGTCACACACACCACTCCCCACCACTGTCACACACCACTCTCCACCACTGTCACACACACCACTCTCCACCACTGTCACACACACCACTCCCCACCACTGTCACACACCACTCTCCACCACTGTCACACACCACTCCTCATCACTGTCACACACCACTCTCCACCACTGTCACACACACCACTCTCCACCACTGTCACATACACCACTCCCCACCACTGTCACACACCACTCCCCACCACCGTCACACTCCACTCTCCACCACTGTCACACACACCACTCCCCACCACTGTCACACACACCACTCCCCACCACTGTCACACACCACTCTCCACCACTGTCACACACACCACTCTCCACCACTGTCACACACACCACTCCCCACCACTGTCACACACCACTCCCCACCACTGTCACACACCACTCCCCACCGCCGTCACACTCCACTCTCCACCACTGTCACACACTCCACTCCCCACCACTGTCACACACACCACTCCCCACCACTGTCACACACCACTCTCCACCACTGTCACACACACCACTCCCCACCACTGTCACACACACCACTCCCCACCACTGTCACACACCACTCTCCACCACTGTCACATACACCACTCCCCACCACTGTCACACACCACTCTCCACCACTGTCACACACCACTCTCCACCACTGTCACACACCACTCTCCACCACTGTCACACACACCACTCTCCACCACTGTCACACACACCACTCTCCACCATTGTCACACACACATATATGCCCGAAACGCTTTGAGTAATAGTGGCTTTAGGCATTGTATGTACTAGCTCTACCTATAAGTCAACCAATCCTTGTAAAAATTTATTGTATGTATGTACCTTACCTAAATAAAATTGTATTGTATTGTATTGTACACCACTCCCCACCACTGTCACACACCACTCTCCACCACTGTCACACACCACTCTCCACCACTGTCACACACACCACTCCCCACCACTGTCACACACCACTCTCCACCACTGTCACACACCACTCTCCACCACTGTCACACACCACTCTCCACAACTGTCACACACACCACTCCCCACCACTGTCACACACCGCTCTCCACCACTGTCACACACACCACTCCCCACCACTGTCACACACCACTCTCCACCACTGTCACACACACCACTCCCCACCACTGTCACACACCACTCTCCACCACTGTCACACACCACTCTCCACCACTGTCACACACACCACTCTCCACCACTGTCACACACCACTCTCCACCACTGTCACACACCACTCTCCACCACTGTTGCACACACCACTCCCCACCACTGTTACACACAACTCCCCACCACTGCCACACACCACTCTCCACCACTGTCACACACACCACTCCCCACCACTGTCACACACCACTCTCCACCACTGTCACACACCACTCTCCACTACTGTCACACACCACTCTCCACCACTGTCACACACCACTCTCCACCACTGTCACATACACCACTCCCCACTACTGTCACACACACCACTCCCCACCACTGTCACACACCACTCTCCACCACTGTCACACACACCACTCTCCACCACTGTCACACACACCACTCTCCACCACTGTCACACACACCACTCCCCACCACTGTCACACACCACACTCCACCACTGTCACACACCATTCTCCACCACTGTCACACACCACACTCCACCACTGTCACACACACCACTCTCCACCACTGTCACACACACCACTCCCCACCACTGTCACACACCACTCCCCACCACTGTCACACACCACTCTCCACCACTGTCACACACACCACTCCCCACCACTGTCACACACCACTCTCCACCACTGTCACACACACCACTCCCCACCACTGTCACACACCACTCTCCACCACTGTCACACACACCACTCCCCACCACTGTCACACACCACTCCCCACCACTGCCACACACCACTCTCCACCACTGTCACACACACCACTCCCCACCACTGTCACACACCACTCTACACCACTGTCACACACACCACTCTCCACTACTGTCACACACCACTCTCCACCACTGTCACACACACCACTCTTCACCACTGTCACACACACCACTCTCCACCACTGTCACACACACCACTCCCCACCACTGTCACACACCACTCCCCACCACTGCCCCACACCACTCTCCACCACTGTCACACACCACTCTCCACGACTGTCACACACACCACTCCCCACCACTGTCACACACCACTCTCCACCACTGTCACACACCACTCTCCACCACTGTCACACACCACTCTCGACCACTGTCACACACACCACTCCCCACCACTGCCACACACCACTCTCCACAACTGTCACACACTACTTTCCACCACTGTCACACACACCACTCCCCACCACTGTCACACACCACTCTCCACCACTGTCACACACACCACTCTCCACCACTGTCACACACACCACTCCCCACCACTGTCACACACCACTCTCCACCACTGTCACACACACCACTCTCCACCACTGTCACACACCACTCTCCACCACTGTCACACACCACTCTCCACCACTGTCACGCACCACTCTCCACTACTGTCACACACCACTCTCCACCACTGTCACACACCACTCTCCACCACTGTCACACACACCACTCCCCACCACTGTCACACACACCACTCCCCACGACTGTCACACACCACTCTCCACCACTGTCACACAAACCACTCTCCACCACTGTCACACACACCACTCTCCACCACTGTCACACACACCACTCTCCACCACTGTCACACACACCACTCTCCACCACTGTCATACACACCACTCCCCACCACTGTCACACACCACTCTCCACCACTGTCACACACCACTCCCCACCACTGTCATACACACCACTCTCCACCACTGTCACACACCACTCCCCACCACTGTCACACTCCACTCTCCACCACTGTCACACACACCACTCCCCACCACTGTCACACACACCACTCCTCATCACTGTCACACACCACTCTCCACCACTGTCACACACACCACTCTCCACCACTGTCACACACCACTCCCCACCACTGCCACACACCACTCTCCACCACTGTCACACACACCACTCCCCACCACTGTCACACACCACTCTACACCACTGTCACACACACCACTCTCCACTACTGTCACACACCACTCTCCACCACTGTCACACACACCACTCTTCACCACTGTCACACACACCACTCTCCACCACTGTCACACACACCACTCCCCACCACTGTCACACACCACTCCCCACCACTGCCCCACACCACTCTCCACCACTGTCACACACCACTCTCCACGACTGTCACACACACCACTCCCCACCACTGTCACACACCACTCTCCACCACTGTCACACACCACTCTCCACCACTGTCACACACCACTCTCGACCACTGTCACACACACCACTCCCCACCACTGCCACACACCACTCTCCACCACTGTCACACACAACTTTCCACCACTGTCACACACACCACTCCCCACCACTGTCACACACCACTCTCCACCACTGTCACACACACCACTCTCCACCACTGTCACACACACCACTCCCCACCACTGTCACACACCACTCTCCACCACTGTCACACACACCACTCTCCACCACTGTCACACACCACTCTCCACCACTGTCACACACCACTCTCCACCACTGTCACGCACCACTCTCCACTACTGTCACACACCACTCTCCACCACTGTCACACACCACTCTCCACCACTGTCACACACACCACTCCCCACCACTGTCACACACACCACTCCCCACGACTGTCACACACCACTCTCCACCACTGTCACACAAACCACTCTCCACCACTGTCACACACACCACTCTCCACCACTGTCACACACACCACTCTCCACCACTGTCACACACACCACTCTCCACCACTGTCATACACACCACTCCCCACCACTGTCACACACCACTCTCCACCACTGTCACACACCACTCCCCACCACTGTCATACACACCACTCTCCACCACTGTCACACACCACTCCCCACCACTGTCACACTCCACTCTCCACCACTGTCACACACACCACTCCCCACCACTGTCACACACACCACTCCTCATCACTGTCACACACCACTCTCCACCACTGTCACACACACCACTCTCCACCACTGTCACATACACCACTCCCCACCACTGTCACACACCACTCCCCACCACCGTCACACTCCACTCTCCACCACTGTCACACACACCACTCCCCACCACTGTCACACACACCACTCCCCACCACTGTCACACACCACTCTCCACCACTGTCACACACACCACTCTCCACCACTGTCACACACACCACTCCCCACCACTGTCACACACCACTCTCCACCACTGTCACACACCACTCTCCACCACTGTCACACACCACTCTCCACCACTGTCACACACACCATTCTCCACCACTGTCACACACCACTCCCCACCACTGTCACACACACCACTCCCCACCACTGTCACACACACCACTCCCCACCACTGTCACACACCACTCTCCACCACTGTCACACACACCACTCTCCACCACTGTCACATACACCACTCCCCACCACTGTCACACACCACTCTCCACCACTGTCACACACCACTCTCCACCACTGTCACACACCACTCTCCACCACTGTCACACACACCACTCTCCACCACTGTCACACACACCACTCTCCACCATTGTCACACACACATATATGCCCGAAACGCTTTGAGTAATAGTGGCTTTAGGCATTGTATGTACTAGCTCTACCTATAAGTCAACCAATCCTTGTAAAAATTTATTGTATGTATGTACCTTACCTAAATAAAATTGTATTGTATTGTATTGTACACCACTCCCCACCACTGTCACACACCACTCTCCACCACTGTCACACACCACTCTCCACCACTGTCACACACACCACTCACCACCACTGTCACACACCACTCTCCACCACTGTCACACACCACTCTCCACCACTGTCACACACCACTCTCCACAACTGTCACACACACCACTCCCCACCACTGTCACACACCACTCTCCACCACTGTCACACACACCACTCCCCACCACTGTCACACACCACTCTCCACCACTGTCACACACACCACTCCCCACCACTGTCACACACCACTCTCAACCACTGTCACACACCACTCTCCACCACTGTCACACACCACTCTCCACCACTGTCACACACACCACTCTCCACCACTGTCACACACCACTCTCCACCACTGTCACACACCACTCTCCACCACTGTTACACACACCACTCCCCACCACTGTCACACACAACTCCCCACCACTGCCACACACCACTCTCGACCACTGTCACACACACCACTCCCCACCACTGTCACACACCACTCTCCACCACTGTCACACACCACTCTCCACTACTGTCACACACCACTCTCCACCACTGTCACACACCACTCTCCACCACTGTCACATACACCACTCCCCACTACTGTCACACACACCACTCCCCACCACTGTCACACACCACTCTCCACCACTGTCACACACACCACTCTCCACCACTGTCACACACACCACTCTCCACCACTGTCACACACAACACTCTCCACCACTGTCACACACACCACTCCCCACCACTGTCACACACCACTCTCCACCACTGTCACACACCATTCCCCACCACTGTCACACACACCACTCCCCACCACTGTCACACACACCACTCTCCACCACTGTCACACACCACTCCCCACCACTCTCACACACACCACTCCCCACCACTGTCACACACCACTCTCCACCACTGTCACACACACCGCTCTCCACCACTGTCACACACACCACTCCCCACCACTGTCACACACCACTCTCCACCACTGTCACACACCACTCTCCACCACTGTCACACACCACTCTCCACCACTGTCACACACATCACTCTCCACCACTGTCACACACCACTCCCCACCACTGTCGCACACACCACTCCCCACCACTGTCACACACACTACTCCTCACCACTGTCACACACCACTCTCCACCACTGTCACACACACCACTCTCCACCACTGTCACATACACCACTCCCCACCACTGTCACACACCACTCTCCACCACTGTCACACACCACTCTCCATTACTGTCACACACCACTCTCCACCACTGTCACACACACCACTCTCCACCACTGTCACACACACCACTCTCCACCATTGTCACACACACACATATGCCCGAAACGCTTTGAGTAATAGTGGCTTTAGGCATTGTATGTACTAGCTCTACCTATAAGT
The DNA here is from genome assembly GCF_040958095.1 of Procambarus clarkii. Taxonomy (NCBI): domain Eukaryota; kingdom Metazoa; phylum Arthropoda; class Malacostraca; order Decapoda; family Cambaridae; genus Procambarus; species Procambarus clarkii. The sequence continues at coordinate 2,668,379 of NW_027189146.1, read as the reverse complement.
CAACCAATCCTTGTAAAAATTTATTGTATGTATGTACCTTACCTAAATAAAATTGTATTGTATTGTATTGTACACCACTCCCCACCACTGTCACACACCACTCTCCACCACTGTCACACACCACTCTCCACCACTGTCACACACACCACTCCCCACCACTGTCACACACCACTCTCCACCACTGTCACACACCACTCTCCACCACTGTCACACACACCACTCCCCACCACTGTCACACACCACTCTCCACCACTGTCACACACCACTCTCCACCACTGTCACACACACCACTCCCCACCACTGTCATACACCACTCTCCACCACTGTCACACACACCACTCTCCACCACTGTCACACACCACTCTCCAGCACTGTCACACGCACCACTCCCCTCCACTGTCACACACCACTCTCCACCACTGTCACACACACCACTCCCCACCACTGTCACACACCACTCTCCACCACTGTCACACACCACTCTCCACCACTGTCACACACCACTCTCCACCACTGTCACACACACCACTCTCCACCACTGTCACACACCACTCTCCACCACTGTCACACACCACTCTCCACCACTGTCACACACACCACTCCCCACCACTGTCACACACCACTCCCCACCACTGCCACACACCACTCTCCACCACTGTCACACACACCACTCCCCACCACTGTCACACACCACTCTCCACCACTGTCACACACCACTCTCCACCACTGTCACACACCACTCTCCACCACTGTCACACACCACTCTCCACCACTGTCACACACACCATTCTCCACCACTGTCACACACCACTCCCCACCACTGTCACACACACCACTCCCCACCACTGTCACACACACCACTCCCCACCACTGTCACACACCACTCTCCACCACTGTCACACACACCACTCTCCACCACTGTCACATACACCACTCCCCACCACTGTCACACACCACTCTCCACCACTGTCACACACCACTCTCCACCACTGTCACACACCACTCTCCACCACTGTCACACACACCACTCTCCACCACTGCCACACACACCACTCTCCACCATTGTCACACACACATATATGCCCGAAACGCTTTGAGTAATAGTGGCTTTAGGCATTGTATGTACTAGCTCTACCTATAAGTCAACCAATCCTTGTAAAAATTTATTGTATGTATGTACCTTACCTAAATAAAATTGTATTGTATTGTATTATACACCACTCCCCACCACTGTCACACACCATTCTCCACCACTGTCACACACACCACTCTCCACCACTGTCACACACACCACTCTCCACCACTGCCACACACCACTCTCCACCACTGTCACACACACCACTCTCCACCACTGTCACACACACCACTCCCCACCACTGTCACACACCACACTCCAACACTGTCACACACCATTCTCCACCACTGTCACACACCACACTCCACCACTGTCACACACACCACTCTCCACCACTGTCACACACACCACTCCCCACCACTGTCACACACCACTCTGCACCACTGTCACACACCACTCCCCACCACTGTCACACTCCACTCTCCACCACTGTCACACACACCACTCTCCACCACTGTCACACACACCACTCCCCACCACTGTCACACACCACACTCCACCACTGTCACACACCATTCTCCACCACTGTCACACACCACACTCCACCACTGTCACACACACCACTCTCCACCACTGTCTCACACACCACTCCCCACCACTGTCACACACCACTCCCCACCACTGTCACACACCACTCTCCACCACTGTCACACACACCACTCCCCACCACTGTCACACACCACTCTCCACCACTGTCACACACACCACTCCCCACCACTGTCACACACCACTCTCCACCACTGTCACACACACCACTCCCCACCACTGTCACACACCACTCCCCACCACTGCCACACACCACTCTCCACCACTGTCACACACACCACTCCCCACCACTGTCACACACCACTCTACACCACTGTCACACACACCACTCTCCACTACTGTCACACACCACTCTCCACCACTGTCACACACACCACTCTTCACCACTGTCACACACACCACTCTCCACCACTGTCACACACACCACTCCCCACCACTGCCACACACCACTCTCCACCACTGTCACACACCACTCTCCACGACTGTCACACACACCACTCCCCACCACTGTCAAACACCACTCTCCACCACTGTCACACACCACTCTCCACCACTGTCACACACCACTCTCGACCACTGTCACACACACCACTCCCCACCACTGCCACACACCACTCTCCACCACTGTCACACACAACTTTCCACCACTGTCACACACACCACTCCCCACCACTGTCACACACCACTCTCCACCACTGTCACACACACCACTCTCCACCACTGTCACAAACACCACTCCCCACCACTGTCACACACCACTCTCCACCACTGTCACACACACCACTCTCCACCACTGTCACACACCACTCTCCACCACTGTCACACACCACTCTCCACCACTGTCACGCACCACTTTCCACTACTGTCACACACCACTCTCCACCACTGTCACACACCACTCTCCACCACTGTCACACACACCACTCCCCACCACTGTCACACACACCACTCCCCACGACTGTCACACACCACTCTCCACCACTGTCACACAAACCACTCTCCACCACTGTCACACACACCACTCTCCACCACTGTCACACACACCACTCTCCACCACTGTCACACACACCACTCTCCACCACTGTCATACACACCACTCCCCACCACTGTCACACACCACTCTCCACCACTGTCACACACCACTCCCCACCACTGTCATACACACCACTCTCCACCACTGTCACACACCACTCCCCACCACTGTCACACTCCACTCTCCACCACTGTCACACACACCACTCCCCACCACTGTCACACACCACTCCCCACCACTGTCACACTCCACTCTCCACCACTGTCACACACACCACTCCCCACCACTGTCACACACCACTCTCCACCACTGTCACACACCACTCTCCACCACTGTCACACACCACTCTCCACCACTGTCACACACACCATTCTCCACCACTGTCACACACCACTCCCCATCACTGTCACACACACCACTCCCCACCACTGTCACACACACCACTCCCCACCACTGTCACACTCCACTCTCCACCACTGTCACACACACCACTCTCCACCACTGTCACATACACCACTCCCCACCACTGTCACACACCACTCTCCACCACTGTCACACACCACTCTCCACCACTGTCACACACCACTCTCCACCACTGTCACACACACCACTCTCCACCACTGTCACACACACCACTCTCCACCATTGTCACACACACATATATGCCCGAAACGCTTTGAGTAATAGTGGCTTTAGGCATTGTATGTACTAGCTCTACCTATAAGTCAACCAATCCTTGTAAAAATTTATTGTATGTATGTACCTTACCTAAATAAAATTGTATTGTATTGTATTGTACACCACTCCCCACCACTGTCACACACCACTCTCCACCACTGTCACACACCACTCTCCACCACTGTCACACACACCACTCCCCACCACTGTCACACACCACTCTTCACCACTGTCACACACCACTCTCCACCACTGTCACACACCACTCTCCACAACTGTCACACACACCACTCCCCACCACTGTCACACACCACTCTCCACCACTGTCACACACACCACTCCCCACCACTGTCACACACCACTCTCCACCACTGTCACACACACCACTCCCCACCACTGTCACACACCACTCTCCACCACTGTCACACACCACTCTCCACCACTGTCACACACCACTCTCCACCACTGTCACACACACCACTCTCCACCACTGTCACACACCACTCTCCACCACTGTCACACACCACTCTCCACCACTGTTACACACACCACTCCCCACCACTGTCACACACAACTCCCCACCACTGCCACACACCACTCTCCACCACTGTCACACACACCACTCCCCACCACTGTCACACACCACTCTCCACCACTGTCACACACCACTCTCCACTACTGTCACACACCACTCTCCACCACTGTCACACACCACTGTCACATACACCACTCCCCACTACTGTCACACACACCACTCCCCACCACTGTCACACACCACTCTCCACCACTGTCACACACACCACTCTCCACCACTGTCACACACACCACTCTCCACCACTGTCACACACCACCCTCCACCATTGTCACACACCACTCTCCACCATTGTCACACACCACTGCCACACACCACTCTCCACCATTGCCACACTCCACTCTCCACCACTGCCATACACCACTCTCCACCACTGTCACACACCACTCACCACCACTGCCACACACCACTCTCCACCACTGCCACACACCACTCTCCACCATTGCCACACACCACTCTCCACCATTGCCACACACCACTCTCCACCCCTGTCACACACCACTCTCCACCACTGCAACACACCACTCTCCACCACTACCCCTCACCACTCTCCACCACTGCCACATACCACTCTCCACCACTGACACACACCACTCTCCTCCACTGCCCTTCACCACTCTCCCCCACTGCCACACTCCACTCTCCACCACTGCCCCTCACCACTCTGCACCACTGCCACATACCACTCTCCACCACTGCCACATACCACTCTCCACCACTGACACACACCACTCTCCACCACTGTCACACACCACTCTCCACCACTGACACACACCACTCTCCTCCACTGCCCTTCACCACTCTCCCCCACTGCCACACTTCACTCTCCACCACTGCAACACACCACTCTCCACCACTGTCACACACCACTCTCCACCACTGTCACACACCACTCTCCATCACTGCCACACACCACTCTCCACCACTGTCACACACCACTCTCCACCACTGTCACACACCACTCTCCACCACTGTCACACACCACTCTCCACCACTGTCACACACCACTCTCCACCACTGTCACACACCACTCTCCACCACTGTCACACACCCCTCTCCACCACTGTCACACACCACTCTCCATTACTGCCACATACCACTCTCCACAACTGTCACACTCCACTCTCCATCACTGCCACACACCACTCTCCACCACTGTCACACACCACTCTCCATCACTGTCACACACCACTCTCCACCACTGTCACACACCACTCTCCACCACTGTCACACACCACTCTCCACCACTGTCACACACCACTCTCCATCACTGTCACACACCACTCTCCACCACTGTCACACACACCACTCCCCACCACTGTCACACACCACTCTCCACAACTGTCACACACACCACTCCCCACCACTATCACACACCACTCTCCACCACTGTCACCCACACCACTCTCCACCACTGTCACACACACCACTCTCCACCATTGTCACACACACATATATGCCCGAAACGCTTTGAGTAATAGTGGCTTTAGGCATTGTATGTACTAGCTCTACCTATAAGTCAACCAATCCTTGTAAAAATTTATTGTATGTATGTACCTTACCTAAATAAAATTGTATTGTATTGTATTGTACACCACTCCCCACCACTGTCACACACCACTCTCCACCACTGTCACACACCACTCTCCACCACTGTCACACACACCACTCACCACCACTGTCACACACCACTCTCCACCACTGTCACACACCACTCTCCACCACTGTCACACACCACTCTCCACAACTGTCACACACACCACTCCCCACCACTGTCACACACCACTCTCCACCACTGTCACACACACCACTCCCCACCACTGTCACACACCACTCTCCACCACTGTCACACACACCACTCCCCACCACTGTCACACACCACTCTCAACCACTGTCACACACCACTCTCCACCACTGTCACACACCACTCTCCACCACTGTCACACACACCACTCTCCACCACTGTCACACACCACTCTCCACCACTGTCACACACCACTCTCCACCACTGTTACACACACCACTCCCCACCACTGTCACACACAACTCCCCACCACTGCCACACACCACTCTCGACCACTGTCACACACACCACTCCCCACCACTGTCACACACCACTCTCCACCACTGTCACACACCACTCTCCACTACTGTCACACACCACTCTCCACCACTGTCACACACCACTCTCCACCACTGTCACATACACCACTCCCCACTACTGTCACACACACCACTCCCCACCACTGTCACACACCACTCTCCACCACTGTCACACACACCACTCTCCACCACTGTCACACACACCACTCTCCACCACTGTCACACACAACACTCTCCACCACTGTCACACACACCACTCCCCACCACTGTCACACACCACTCTCCACCACTGTCACACACCATTCCCCACCACTGTCACACACACCACTCCCCACCACTGTCACACACACCACTCTCCACCACTGTCACACACCACTCCCCACCACTCTCACACACACCACTCCCCACCACTGTCACACACCACTCTCCACCACTGTCACACACACCGCTCTCCACCACTGTCACACACACCACTCCCCACCACTGTCACACACCACTCTCCACCACTGTCACACACCACTCTCCACCACTGTCACACACCACTCTCCACCACTGTCACACACATCACTCTCCACCACTGTCACACACCACTCCCCACCACTGTCGCACACACCACTCCCCACCACTGTCACACACACTACTCCTCACCACTGTCACACACCACTCTCCACCACTGTCACACACACCACTCTCCACCACTGTCACATACACCACTCCCCACCACTGTCACACACCACTCTCCACCACTGTCACACACCACTCTCTATTACTGTCACACACCACTCTCCACCACTGTCACACACACCACTCTCCACCACTGTCACACACACCACTCTCCACCATTGTCACACACACACATATGCCCGAAACGCTTTGAGTAATAGTGGCTTTAGGCATTGTATGTACTAGCTCTACCTATAAGTCAACCAATCCTTGTAAAAATTTATTGTATGTATGTACCTTACCTAAATAAAATTGTATTGTATTGTATTGTACACCACTCCCCACCACTGTCACACACCACTCTCCACCACTGTCACACACCACTCTCCACCACTGTCACACACACCACTCCCCACCACTGTCACACACCACTCTCCACCACTGTCACACACCACTCTCCACCACTGTCACACACACCACTCCCCACCACTGTCACACACCACTCTCCACCACTGTCACACACCACTCTCCACCACTGTCACACACACCACTCCCCACCACTGTCATACACCACTCTCCACCACTGTCACACACACCACTCTCCACCACTGTCACACACCACTCTCCAGCACTGTCACACGCACCACTCCCCTCCACTGTCACACACCACTCTCCACCACTGTCACACACACCACTCCCCACCACTGTCACACACCACTCTCCACCACTGTCACACACCACTCTCCACCACTGTCACACACCACTCTCCACCACTGTCACACACACCACTCTCCACCACTGTCACACACCACTCTCCACCACTGTCACACACCACTCTCCACCACTGTCACACACACCACTCCCCACCACTGTCACACACCACTCCCCACCACTGCCACACACCACTCTCCACCACTGTCACACACACCACTCCCCACCACTGTCACACACCACTCTCCACCACTGTCACACACCACTCTCCACCACTGTCACACACCACTCTCCACCACTGTCACACACCACTCTCCACCACTGTCACACACACCATTCTCCACCACTGTCACACACCACTCCCCACCACTGTCACACACACCACTCCCCACCACTGTCACACACACCACTCCCCACCACTGTCACACACCACTCTCCACCACTGTCACACACACCACTCTCCACCACTGTCACATACACCACTCCCCACCACTGTCACACACCACTCTCCACCACTGTCACACACCACTCTCCACCACTGTCACACACCACTCTCCACCACTGTCACACACACCACTCTCCACCACTGTCACACACACCACTCTCCACCATTGTCACACACACATATATGCCCGAAACGCTTTGAGTAATAGTGGCTTTAGGCATTGTATGTACTAGCTCTACCTATAAGTCAACCAATCCTTGTAAAAATTTATTGTATGTATGTACCTTACCTAAATAAAATTGTATTGTATTGTATTATACACCACTCCCCACCACTGTCACACACCATTCTCCATCACTGTCACACACACCACTCTCCACCACTGTCACACACACCACTCTCCACCACTGCCACACACCACTCTCCACCACTGTCACACACACCACTCTCCACCACTGTCACACACACCACTCCCCACCACTGTCACACACCACACTCCAACACTGTCACACACCATTCTCCACCACTGTCACACACCACACTCCACCACTGTCACACACACCACTCTCCACCACTGTCACACACACCACTCCCCACCACTGTCACACACCACTCTGCACCACTGTCACACACCACTCCCCACCACTGTCACACTCCACTCTCCACCACTGTCACACACACCACTCTCCACCACTGTCACACACACCACTCCCCACCACTGTCACACACCACACTCCACCACTGTCACACACCATTCTCCACCACTGTCACACACCACACTCCACCACTGTCACACACACCACTCTCCACCACTGTCTCACACACCACTCCCCACCACTGTCACACACCACTCCCCACCACTGTCACACACCACTCTCCACCACTGTCACACACACCACTCCCCACCACTGTCACACACCACTCTCCACCACTGTCACACACACCACTCCCCACCACTGTCACACACCACTCTCCACCACTGTCACACACACCACTCCCCACCACTGTCACACACCACTCCCCACCACTGCCACACACCACTCTCCACCACTGTCACACACACCACTCCCCACCACTGTCACACACCACTCTACACCACTGTCACACACACCACTCTCCACTACTGTCACACACCACTCTCCACCACTGTCACACACACCACTCTTCACCACTGTCACACACACCACTCTCCACCACTGTCACACACACCACTCCCCACCACTGTCACACACCACTCCCCACCACTGCCACACACCACTCTCCACCACTGTCACACACCACTCTCCACGACTGTCACACACACCACTCCCCACCACTGTCAAACACCACTCTCCACCACTGTCACACACCACTCTCCACCACTGTCACACACCACTCTCGACCACTGTCACACACACCACTCCCCACCACTGCCACACACCACTCTCCACCACTGTCACACACAACTTTCCACCACTGTCACACACACCACTCCCCACCACTGTCACACACCACTCTCCACCACTGTCACACACACCACTCTCCACCACTGTCACAAACACCACTCCCCACCACTGTCACACACCACTCTCCACCACTGTCACACACACCACTCTCCACCACTGTCACACACCACTCTCCACCACTGTCACACACCACTCTCCACCACTGTCACGCACCACTTTCCACTACTGTCACACACCACTCTCCACCACTGTCACACACCACTCTCCACCACTGTCACACACACCACTCCCCACCACTGTCACACACACCACTCCCCACGACTGTCACACACCACTCTCCACCACTGTCACACAAACCACTCTCCACCACTGTCACACACACCACTCTCCACCACTGTCACACACACCACTCTCCACCACTGTCACACACACCACTCTCCACCACTGTCATACACACCACTCCCCACCACTGTCACACACCACTCTCCACCACTGTCACACACCACTCCCCACCACTGTCATACACACCACTCTCCACCACTGTCACACACCACTCCCCACCACTGTCACACTCCACTCTCCACCACTGTCACACACACCACTCCCCACCACTGTCACACACCACTCCCCACCACTGTCACACTCCACTCTCCACCACTGTCACACACACCACTCCCCACCACTGTCACACACCACTCTCCACCACTGTCACACACCACTCTCCACCACTGTCACACACCACTCTCCACCACTGTCACACACACCATTCTCCACCACTGTCACACACCACTCCCCATCACTGTCACACACACCACTCCCCACCACTGTCACACACACCACTCCCCACCACTGTCACACTCCACTCTCCACCACTGTCACACACACCACTCTCCACCACTGTCACATACACCACTCCCCACCACTGTCACACACCACTCTCCACCACTGTCACACACCACTCTCCACCACTGTCACACACCACTCTCCACCACTGTCACACACACCACTCTCCAACACTGTCACACACACCACTCTCCACCATTGTCACACACACATATATGCCCGAAACGCTTTGAGTAATAGTGGCTTTAGGCATTGTATGTACTAGCTCTACCTATAAGTCAACCAATCCTTGTAAAAATTTATTGTATGTATGTACCTTACCTAAATAAAATTGTATTGTATTGTATTGTACACCACTCCCCACCACTGTCACACACCACTCTCCACCACTGTCACACACCACTCTCCACCACTGTCACACACACCACTCCCCACCACTGTCACACACCACTCTTCACCACTGTCACACACCACTCTCCACCACTGTCACACACCACTCTCCACAACTGTCACACACACCACTCCCCACCACTGTCACACACCACTCTCCACCACTGTCACACACACCACTCCCCACCACTGTCACACACCACTCTCCACCACTGTCACACACACCACTCCCCACCACTGTCACACACCACTCTCCACCACTGTCACACACCACTCTCCACCACTGTCACACACCACTCTCCACCACTGTCACACACACCACTCTCCACCACTGTCACACACCACTCTCCACCACTGTCACACACCACTCTCCACCACTGTTACACACACCACTCCCCACCACTGTCACACACAACTCCCCACCACTGCCACACACCACTCTCCACCACTGTCACACACACCACTCCCCACCACTGTCACACACCACTCTCCACCACTGTCACACACCACTCTCCACTACTGTCACACACCACTCTCCACCACTGTCACACACCACTGTCACATACACCACTCCCCACTACTGTCACACACACCACTCCCCACCACTGTCACACACCACTCTCCACCACTGTCACACACACCACTCTCCACCACTGTCACACACACCACTCTCCACCACTGTCACACACCACCCTCCACCATTGTCACACACCACTCTCCACCATTGTCACACACCACTGCCACACACCACTCTCCACCATTGCCACACTCCACTCTCCACCACTGCCATACACCACTCTCCACCACTGTCACACACCACTCACCACCACTGCCACACACCACTCTCCACCACTGCCACACACCACTCTCCACCATTGCCACACACCACTCTCCACCATTGCCACACACCACTCTCCACCCCTGTCACACACCACTCTCCACCACTGCAACACACCACTCTCCACCACTACCCCTCACCACTCTCCACCACTGCCACATACCACTCTCCACCACTGACACACACCACTCTCCTCCACTGCCCTTCACCACTCTCCCCCACTGCCACACTCCACTCTCCACCACTGCCCCTCACCACTCTGCACCACTGCCACATACCACTCTCCACCACTGCCACATACCACTCTCCACCACTGACACACACCACTCTCCACCACTGTCACACACCACTCTCCACCACTGACACACACCACTCTCCTCCACTGCCCTTCACCACTCTCCCCCACTGCCACACTTCACTCTCCACCACTGCAACACACCACTCTCCACCACTGTCACACACCACTCTCCACCACTGTCACACACCACTCTCCATCACTGCCACACACCACTCTCCACCACTGTCACACACCACTCTCCACCACTGTCACACACCACTCTCCACCACTGTCACACACCACTCTCCACCACTGTCACACACCACTCTCCACCACTGTCACACACCACTCTCCACCACTGTCACACACCCCTCTCCACCACTGTCACACACCACTCTCCATTACTGCCACATACCACTCTCCACAACTGTCACACTCCACTCTCCATCACTGCCACACACCACTCTCCACCACTGTCACACACCACTCTCCATCACTGTCACACACCACTCTCCACCACTGTCACACACCACTCTCCACCACTGTCACACACCACTCTCCACCACTGTCACACACCACTCTCCATCACTGTCACACACCACTCTCCACCACTGTCACACACACCACTCCCCACCACTGTCACACACCACTCTCCACAACTGTCACACACACCACTCCCCACCACTATCACACACCACTCTCCACCACTGTCACCCACACCACTCCCCACCACTGTCACACACCACTCTCCACCACTGTCACATACACCACTCCCCACCACTGTCACACACCACTCTCCTCCACTGTCACACACACCACTCTCCACCACTGTCACACACCACTCTCCACCACTGTCACACACACCACTCCCCACCACTGTCACACACCACTCTCCACCACTGTCACACACCACTCTCCACCACTGTCACACACACCACTCTCCACCACTGTCACACACACCACTCCCCACCACTGCCACACTCCACTCTCCACCACTGTCACACACCACTCTCCACCACTGTCACACACACCACTCTCCACCACTGTCACACACACCACTCTCCACCACTGTCACACACACCATTCCCCACCACTGCCACACTCGACTCTCCACCACTGTCACACACCACTCTCGACCACTGTCACACACCACTCTCCACCACTGTCACACACACCACTCTCCACCACTGTCACACACCACTCTCCACCACTGTCACACACCACTCTCCATCATTGTCACACACACCACTCTCCACCACTGTCACACACACCACTCCCCACCACTGTCACACACACCACTCCCCACCACTGTCACACACCACTCTCCACCACTGTCACACTCCACTATCCACCACTGTCACACACCACTCTCCACCACTGTCACACACCACTCTCCATCACTGTCACACTCCACTCTCCACCACTTTCACACACCACTCTCCACCACTGTCACACACCACTCTCCATCACTGTCACACTCCACTCTCCACCACTGTCACACACCACTCTCCACCACTGTCACACACCACTCCCCACCACTGTCACACACCACTCCCCACCACTGTCACACACCACTCTCCACCACTGTCACACACCACTCTCCACCACTGTCACACACCACTCTCCATCACTGTCACACACACCACTCTCCACCACTGTCACACACACCACTCCCCACCACTGTCACACACACCACTCCCCACCACTGTCACACACCACTCTCCACCACTGTCACACACAACTCTCCACCACTGTCACACACCACTCTCCATCACTGTCACACTCCACTCTCCACCACTGTCACACACCACTCTCCACCACTGTCACACACCACTCCCCACCACTGTCACACACCACTCCCCACCACTGTCACACACCACTCTCCACCACTGTCACACACCACTCTCCACCACTGTCACACACCACTCTCCATCACTGTCACACACACCACTCTCCACCACTGTCACACACACCACTCCCCACCACTGTCACACACACCACTCCCCACCACTGTCACACACCACTCTCCACCACTGTCACACACCACTCTCCACCACTGTCACACACACCACTCCCCACCACTGTCACACACCACTCTCCACCACTGTCACACACACCACTCCCCACCACTGCCACACACCACTCTCCACCACTGTCACACACCACTCTCCACCACTGTCACACACACCACTCCCCACCACTGTCACACACCACTCTCCACCACTGTCACACACCACTCTCCACCACTGTCACACACACCACTCTCCACCACTGTCACACACCATTCTCCACCACTGTCACACACACCACTCCCCACCACTGTCACACACCACTCTCCACCACTGTCACACACCACTCTCCACCACTGTCACACACCACTCTCCACCACTGTCACACACACCACTCCCTACCACTGCCACACACACCACTCCCCACCACTGTCACACACCACTCTCCACCACTGTCACACACCACTCTCTACCACTGTCACACAACACTCTCCATCACTGTCACACACAACTCTCCACCACTGTCACGCACCACTCTCCACCACTCTCCACCACTGTCACACACACCACTCTCCACCATTGACACACACACCACTCCCCACCACTGTCACACACCACTCTCCACAACTGTCACACACACCACTCCCCACCACTATCACACACCACTCTCCACCACTGTCACACACACCACTCTCCACCACTGTCACACACACCACTCTCCACCACTGTCACACACACCCCTCCCCACCAATGTCACACACCACTCTCCACAACTGTCACACACACCACTCCCCACCTCTATCACACACCACTCTCCACCACTGTCACACACACCACTCCCCACTACTGTCACACACCACTCTCCACCACTGTCACACACACCACTCCCCACCACTGTCACACACCACTCTCCACCACTGTCACACACACCACTCCCCACCACTGTCACACACACCACTCCCCACCACTGTCACACACCACTCTCCACCACTGTCACACACCACTCTCCACCACTGTCACACACACCACTCCCCACCACTGTCACACACCACTCTCCACCACTGTCACACACCACTATCCACCACTGTCACACACCACTCTCCACCACTGTCACACACCACTCTCCATCACTGTCACACTCCACTCTCCACCACTGTCATACTCCACTATCCACCACTGTCACACACCACTCTCCCCCACTGTCACACACCACTCTCCATCACTGTCACACTCCACTCTCCACCACTGTCACACACCACTCTCCACCACTGTCACACACCACTCCCCACCACTGTCACACACCACTCCCCACCACTGAAACACACCACTCTCCACCACTGTCACACACCACTCTCCACCACTGTCACACACCACTCTCCATCACTGTCACACACACCACTCTCCACCACTGTCACACACACCACTCCCCACCACTGTCACACACACCACTCCCCACCACTGTCACACACCACTCTCCACCACTGTCACACACCACTCTCCACCACTGTCACACACACCACTCCCCACCACTGTCACACACCACTCTCCACTACTGTCACACACACCACTCCCCACCACTGCCACACACCACTCTCCACCACTGTCACACACCACTCTCCACCACTGTCACACACACCACTCCCCACCACTGTCACACACCACTCTCCACCACTGTCACACACCACTCTCCACCACTGTCACACACACCACTCTCCACCACTGTCACACACCACTCTCCACCACTGTCACACACACCACTCCCCACCACTGTCACACACCACTCTCCACCACTGTCACACACCACTCTCCACCACTGTCACACACCACTCTCCACCACTGTCACACACACCACTCCCCACCACTGCCACACACACCACTCCCCACCACTGTCACACACCACTCTCCACCACTGTCACACACCACTCTCCACCACTGTCACACAACACTCTCCATCACTGTCACACACAACTCTCCACCACTGTCACACACCACTCTCCACCACTGTCACACACACCACAATCCACCATTGACACACACACCACTCCCCACCACTGTCACACACCACTCTCCACAACTGACACACACACCACTCCCCACCACTATCACACACCACTCTCCACCACTGTCACACACACCACTCTCCACCACTGTCACACACACCACTCTCCACCACTGTCACACACACCCCTCCCCACCAATGTCACACACCACTCTCCACAACTGTCACACACACCACTCCCCACCTCTATCACACACCACTCTCCACCACTGTCACACACACCACTCCCCACTACTGTCACACACCACTCTCCACCACTGTCACACACACCACTCCCCACCACTGTCACACACCACTCTCCACCACTGTCACACACATCACTCTCCACCACTGTCACACACCACTCTCCACCACTGTCACACACACCACTCCCCACCACTGTCACACACCACTCTCCACCACTGTCACACACCACTCTCCACCACTGTCACACACCACTCTCCACCACTGTCACACACACCACTCCCCACCACTGTCACACACCACTCTCCACCACTGTCACACACCACTCTCCACCACTGTCACACACACCACTCTCCACCTCTGTCACACACACCACTCCCCACCACTGCCACACTCCACTCTCCACCACTGTCACACACCACTCTCCACCACTGTCACACACCACTCTCCACCACTGTCACACACACCATTCCCCACCACTGCCACACTCCACTCTCCACCACTGTCACACACCACTCTCCACCACTGTCACACACCACTCTCCACCACTGTCACACACACCACTCTCCACCACTGTCACACACCACTCTCCACCACTGTCACACACAACTCTCCACCACTGTCACACACCACTCTCCATCACTGTCACACACACCACTCTCCACCACTGTCACACACACCACTTCCCACCACTGTCACACACACCACTCCCCACCACTGTCACACACCACTCTCCACCACTGTCACACACCACTCTCCACCACTGTCACACACCACTCTCCACCACTGTCACACACCACTCCCCACCACTGCCACACACCACTCTCCACCACTGTCACATACACAACTCCCCACCACTGTCACACACCACTCCCCACCACTGTCACACACCACTCTCCACCACTGTCACACACCACTCTCCACCACTGTCACACACCACTCTCCATCACTGTCACACACACCACTCTCCACCACTGTCACACACACCACTCCCCACCACTGTCACACACACCACTCCCTACCACTGTCACACACCACTCTCCACCACTGTCACACACCACTCTCCACCACTGTCACACACACCACTCCCCACCACTGTCACACACCACTCTCCACCACTGTCACACACACCACTCCCCACCACTGTCACACACCACTCTCCACCACTGTCACACACACCACTCTCCACCACTGTCACACACCACTCTCCACCACTGTCACACACCACTCTCCACCACTGTCACACACACCACTCTCCACCTCTGTCACACACACCACTCCCCACCACTGCCACACTCCACTCTCCACCACTGTCACACACCACTCTCCACCACTGTCACACACCACTCTCCACCACTGTCACACACACCATTCCCCACCACTGCCACACTCCACTCTCCACCACTGTCACACACCACTCTCCACCACTGTCACACACCACTCTCCACCACTGTCACACACACCACTCTCCACCACTGTCACACACCACTCTCCACCACTGTCACACACAACTCTCCACCACTGTCACACACCACTCTCCATCACTGTCACACACACCACTCTCCACCACTGTCACACACACCACTTCCCACCACTGTCACACACACCACTCCCCACCACTGTCACACACCACTCTCCACCACTGTCAGACACCACTCTCCACCACTGTCACACACCACTCTCCACCACTGTCACACACCACTCCCCACCACTGCCACACACCACTCTCCACCACTGTCACATACACCACTCCCCACCACTGTCACACACCACTCCCCACCACTGTCACACACCACTCTCCACCACTGTCACACACCACTCTCCACCACTGTCACACACCACTCTCCATCACTGTCACACACACCACTCTCCACCACTGTTACACACACCACTCCCCACCACTGTCACACACACCACTCCCTACCACTGTCACACACCACTCTCCACCACTGTCACACACCACTCTCCACCACTGTCACACACACCACTCCCCACCACTGTCACACACCACTCTCCACCACTGTCACACACACCACTCCCCACCACTGTCACACACCACTCTCCACCACTGTCACACACACCACTCCCCACCACTGTCACACACCACTCTCCACCACTGTCACACACCGCTCTCCACCACTGTCACACACCACTCCCTACCACTGTCACACACCACTCTCCACCACTGTCACACACCACTCTCCACCACTGTCACACACACCACTCTCCACCACTGTCACACACACCACTCCCCACCACTGCCACACTCCACTCTCCACCACTGTCACACACCACTCTCCACCACTGTCACACACCACTCTCCACCACTGTCACACACACCATTCCCCACCACTGCCACACTCCACTCTCCACCACTGTCACACACCACTCTCGACCACTGTCACACACCACTCCCCACCACTGTCACACACACCACTCCCCACCACTGTCACACACCACTCTCCACCACTGTCACACTCCACTATCCACCACTGTAACACACCACTCTCCACCACTGTCACACACCACTCTCCATCACTGTCACACTCCACTCTCCACCACTGTCACACACCACTCTCCACTACTGTCACACACCACTCTCCATCACTGTCACACTCCACTCTCCACCACTGTCACACACCACTCTCCACCACTGTCACACACCACTCCCCACCACTGCCACACACCACTCCCCACCACTGTCACACACCACTCTCCACCACTGTCACACACCACTCTCCACCACTGTCACACACCACTCTCCACCACTGTCACACACACCACTCTCCACCACTGTCACACACACCACTCCCCACCACTGTCACACGCACCACTCCCCACCACTGCCACACACCACTCTCCACCACTGTCACACACACCACTCCCCAACACTGTCACACACCACTCTCCACCGCTGTCACACACCACTCTCCACCACTGTCACACACACCACTCCCCACCACTGTCACACACACCACTCCCCACCACTGTCACACACCACTCTCCACCACTGTCACACTCCACTATCCACCACTGTCACACACCACTCTCCACCACTGTCACACACCACTCTCCATCACTGTCACACTCCACTCTCCACCACTGTCACACACCACTCTCCACCATTGTCACACACCACTCCCCACCACTGTCACACACCACTCCCCACCACTGTCACACACCACTCTCCACCACTGTCACACACCACTCTCCACCACTGTCACACACCACTCTCCATCACTGTCACACACACCACTCTCCACCACTGTCACACACACCACTCCCCACCACTGTCACACACACCACTCCCCACCACTGTCACACACCACTCTCCACCACTGTCACACACCACTCTCCACCACTGTCACACACACCACTCCCCACCACTGTCACACACCACTCTCCACCACTGTCACACACACCACTCCCCACCACTGCCACACACCACTCTCCACCACTGTCACACACCACTCTCCACCACTGTCACACACACCACTCCCCACCACTGTCACACACCACTCTCCACCACTGTCACACACCACTCTCCACCACTGTCACACACACCACTCTCCACCACTGTCACACACCACTCTCCACCACTGTCACACACACCACGCCCCACCACTGTCACACACCACTCTCCACCACTGTCACACACCACTCTCCACCACTGTCACACACCACTCTCCACCACTGTCACACACACCACTCCCCACCACTGCCACACACACACCACTCCCCACCACTGTCACACACCACTCTCCACCACTGTCACACACCACTCTCCACCACTGTCACACAACACTCTCCATCACTGTCACACACAACTCTCCACCACTGTCACACACCACTCTCCACCACTGTCACACACACCACTCTCCACCACTGACACACACACCACTCCCCACCACTGTCACACACCACTCTCCACAACTGTCACACACACCACTCCCCACCACTATCACACACCACTCTCCACCACTGTCACAGACACCACTCTCCACCACTGTCACACACACCACTCTCCACCACTGTCACACACACCACTCACCAACCAATGTCACACACCACTCTCCACAACTGTTACACACACCACTCCCCACCTCTATCACACACCACTCTCCACCACTGTCACACACACCACTCCCCACTACTGTCACACACCACTCTCCACCACTGTCACACACACCACTCCCCACCACTGTCACACACCACTCTCCACCACTGTCACACACACCACTCTCCACCACTGTCACACACCACTCTCCACCACTGTCACACACACTACTCCCCACCACTGTCACACACCACTCTCCACCACTGTCACACACCACTCTCCACCACTGTCACACACACCACTCCCCACCACTGCCACACTCCACTCTCCACCACTGTCACACACCACTCTCCACCACTGTCACACACCACTCTCCACCACTGTCACACACACCATTCCCCACCACTGCCACACTCCACTCTCCGCCACTGTCACACACCACTCTCCACCACTGTCACACACCACTCTCCACCACTGTCACACACACCACTCTCCACCACTGTCACACACCACTCTCCACCACTGTCACACACCACTCTCCACCACTGTCACACACCACTCTCCATCACTGTCACACACACCACTCTCCACCACTGTCACACACACCACTTCCCACCACTGTCACACACACCACTCCCCACCACTGTCACACACCACTCTCCACCACTGTCACACACCACTCTCCACCACTGTCACACACCACTCTCCACCACTGTCACACACCACTCCCCACCACTGTCACACACCACTCTCCACCACTGTCACACACCACTCTCCACCACTGTCACACACCACTCTCCATCACTGTCACACACACCACTCTCCACCACTGTCACATACACCACTCCCCACCACTGTCAC
Source organism: Procambarus clarkii (assembly GCF_040958095.1). Classification (NCBI taxonomy): domain Eukaryota; kingdom Metazoa; phylum Arthropoda; class Malacostraca; order Decapoda; family Cambaridae; genus Procambarus; species Procambarus clarkii. Next base: position 2,647,511 of record NW_027189146.1, on the reverse strand, counting down.
ACACACCACTCCCTACCACTGTCACACACCACTCTCCACCACTGTCACACACCACTCTCCACCACTGTCACACACACCACTCACCACCACTGTCACACACCACTCTCCACCACTGTCATATCACCACTCCCCACCACTGTCACACACCACTCTCCACCACTGTCACACACCACTCTCCACCACTGCCACACACACCACTTCCTACCACTGTCACACACTACTCTCCACCACTATCACACACCACTCTCCACCACTGTCACACACCATTCTCCTCCACTATCACACACACCACTCCCCACCACTGACACACACCACTCTCTACCATTGTCACACACACCACTCCCCACCACTGCCACACTCCACTCTCCTCCACTGTCACACACCACTCTCCACCACTGTCACACACACCGCTCTCCTCCACTGTCACACACACCACTCCTCACCACTGCCACACACACCTCTCCCCACCACTGCCACACACCACTCTCCACCACTGTCACACACCACTCTCCACCACTGTCACACACACCACTCCCCACCACTGTCACACACCACTCTCCTTCACTGTCACACACACCACTCTCCACCACTGTCACACACACCACTTCCCACCACTGTCACACACACCACTCCCCACCACTGTCACACACCACTCTCTACCACTGTCACACACCACTCTCCACCACTGTCACACACCACTCTCCTTCACTGTCACACACACCACTCTCCACCACTGTCACACACACCACTTCCCACCACTGTCACACACACCACTCCCCACCACTGTCACACACCACTCTCCACCACTGTCACACACCACTCTCCACCACTGTCACACACCACTCTCCACCACTGTCACACACCACTCCCCACCACTGCCACACACCACTCTCCACGACTGTCACATACACCACTCCCCACCACTGTCACACACCACTTCCCACCACTGTCACACACCACTCTCCACCACTGTCACACACCACTCTCCACCACTGTCACACACTACTCTCCATCACTGTCACACACACCACTCTCCACCACTGTCACACACACCACTCCCCACCACTGTCACACACACCACTCCCTACCACTGTCACACACACCACTCCCCACCACTGTCACACACCACTCTCCACCACTGTCATATCACCACTCCCCACCACTGCCACACACCACTCTCCACCACTGTCACACACCACTCTCCACCACTGCCACACACACCACTTCCTACCACTGTCACACACTACTCTCCACCACTATCACACACTCTCCACCACTGTCACACACCACTCTCCACCACTGTCACACAACACTCTCCATCACTGTCACACACAACTCTCCACCACTGTCACACACAACTCTCCACCACTGTCACACACCACTCTCCACCACTGCCACACACCACTCTCCACCACTGTCACACACCACTCTCCACCACTGCCACACACACCACTTCCTACCACTGTCACACACTACTCTCCACCACTATCACACACTCTCCACCACTGTCACACACCACTCTCCACCACTGTCACACAACACTCTCCATCACTGTCACACACAACTCTCCACCACTGTCACACACAACTCTCCACCACTGTCACACACCACTCTCCACCACTGTCACACACACCACTCTCCACCACTGACACACACACCACTCCCCACCACTGTCACACACCACTCTCCATAACTGTCACACACACCACTCCCCACCACTATCACACACCACTCTCCACCACTGTCACACACCACTCTCCACCACTGCCACACACACCACTCTCCACCACTGTCACACACACCACTCCCCACCAATGTCACACACCACTCTCCACAACTGTCACACACACCACTCCCCACCTCTATCACACACCACTCTCCACCACTGTCACACACACCACTCCCCACTACTGTCACACACCACTCTCCACCACTGTCACACACACCACTCCCCACCACTGTCACACACCACTCTCCACCACTGTCACACACACCACTCTCCACCACTGTCACACACCACTCTCCACCACTGTCACACACACCACTCCCCACCACTGTCACACACCACTCTCCACCACTGTCACACACCACTCTCCACCACTGTCACACACACCACTCTCCACCTCTGTCACACACCCCACTCCCCACCACTGCCAGACTCCACTCTCCACCACTGTCACACACCACTCTCCACCACTGTCACACACCACTCTCCACCACTGTCACACACACCATTCCCCACCACTGCCACACTCCACTCTCCACCACTGTCACACACCACTCTCCACCACTGTCACACACCACTCTCCACCACTGTCACACACACCACTCTCCACCACTGTCACACACCACTCTCCACCACTGTCACACACCACTCTCCACCACTGTCACACACCACTCTCCATCACTGTCACACACACCACTCTCCACCACTGTCACACACACCACTTCCCACCACTGTCACACACACCACTCCCCACCACTGTCACACACCACTCTCCACCACTGTCACACACCACTCTCCACCACTGTCACACACCACTCTCCACCACTGTCACACACCACTCCCCACCACTGCCACACACCACGCCCCACCTCTGTCACACACCACTCTCCACCACTGTCACACACTACTCTCCATCACTGTCACACACACCACTCTCCACCACTGTCACACACACCACTCCCCACCACTGTCACACACACCACTCCCTACCACTGTCACACACCACTCTCCACCACTGTCACACACCACTCTCCACCACTGTCACACACCACTCTCCACCACTGTCACACACACCACTCTCCACCTCTGTCACACACACCACTCCCCACCACTGCCACACTCCGCTCTCCACCACTGTCACACACCACTCTCCACCACTGTCACACACCACTCTCCACCACTGTCACACACACCATTCCCCACCACTGCCACACTCCACTCTCCACCACTGTCACACACCACTCTCCACCACTGTCACACACCACTCTCCACCACTGTCACACACACCACTCTCCACCACTGTCACACACCACTCTCCACCACTATCACACACCACTCTCCACCACTGTCACACACCACTCTCCATCACTGTCACACACACCACTCTCCACCACTGTCACACACACCACTTCCCACCACTGTCACACACACCACTCCCCACCACTGTCACACACCACTCTCCACCACTGTCACACACCACTCTCCACCACTGTCACACACCACTCTCCACCACTGTCACACACCACTCCCCACCACTGCCACACACCACTCTCCACCACTGTCACATACACCACTCCCCACCACTGTCACACACCACTCTCCACCACTGTCACACACCACTCTCCACCACTGTCACACACTACTCTCCATCACTGTCACACACACCACTCTCCACCACTGTCACACACACCACTCCCCACCACTGTCACACACACCACTCCCTACCACTGTCACACACCACTCTCCACCACTGTCACACACCACTCTCCACCACTGTCACACACACCACTCCCCACCACTGTCACACACCACTCTCCACCACTGTCATATCACCACTCCCCACCACTGTCACACACCACTCTCCACCACTGTCACACACCACTCTCCACCACTGCCACACACACCACTTCCTACCACTGTCACACACTACTCTCCACCACTATCACACACCACTCTCCTCCACTGTCACACACCACTCTCCACCACTGTCACACACACCACTCCCCACCACTGTCACACACCACTCCCCACCAATGCCACACTCCACTCTCCTCCACTGTCTCACACCACTCTCCACCACTGTCACACACACCGCTCTCCACCACTGTCACACACACCACTCCTCACCACTGCCACACACACCACTCCCCACCACTGCCACACACCACTCTCCACCACTGTCACACACCACTCTCCACCACTGTCACACACACCACTCCCCACCACTGTCACACACCACTCTCCACCACTGTCACACACACCGCTCTCCACCACTGTCACACACACCACTCCCCACCACTGTCACACACCACTCTCCACCACTGTCACACACACACCACTCTCCACCACTGTCACACACCACTCTCCACCACTGTCACACACCTTTCTCCACCACTGTCACACACCACTCTCCACCACTGTCACACACCACTCTCCACCACTGTCACACACACCACTCTCCACCACTGTCACACACACCACTCCCCACCACTGTCACACACCACTCTCCACCATTGTCACACACACACATATGCCCGAAACGCTTTGCGTAATAGTGGCTTTAGGCATTGTATGTACTAGCTCTACCTATAAGTCAACCAATCCTTGTAAAAATTTATTGTATGTATGTACCTTACCTAAATAAAATTGTATTGTATTGTATTGTACACCACTCCCCACCACTGTCACACACCACTCTCCACCACTGTCACACACCACTCTCCACCACTGTCACACACACCACTCCCCACCACTGTCACACACCACTCTCCACCACTGTCACACACCACTCTCCACCACTGTCACACACACCACTCCCCACCACTGTCACACACCACTCTCCACCACTGTCACACACCACTCTCCACCACTGTCACACACACCACTCCCCACCACTGCCACACACCACTCTCCACTACTGTCACATACACCACTCCCCACCACTGTCACACACCACGCCCCACCTCTGTCACACACCACTCTCCACCACTGTCACACACCACTCTCCACCACTGTCACACACTACTCTCCATCACTGTCACACACACCACTCTCCACCACTGTCACACACACCACTCCCCACCACTGTCACACACACCACTCCCTACCACTGTCACACACCACTCTCCACCACTGTCACACACCACTCTCCACCACTGTCACACACCACTCTCCACCACTGTCACACACACCACTCTCCACCTCTGTCACACACACCACTCCCCACCACTGCCACACTCCGCTCTCCACCACTGTCACACACCACTCTCCACCACTGTCACACACCACTCTCCACCACTGTCACACACACCATTCCCCACCACTGCCACACTCCACTCTCCACCACTGTCACACACCACTCTCCACCACTGTCACACACCACTCTCCACCACTGTCACACACACCACTCTCCACCACTGTCACACACCACTCTCCACCACTATCACACACCACTCTCCACCACTGTCACACACCACTCTCCATCACTGTCACACACACCACTCTCCACCACTGTCACACACACCACTTCCCACCACTGTCACACACACCACTCCCCACCACTGTCACACACCACTCTCCACCACTGTCACACACCACTCTCCACCACTGTCACACACCACTCTCCACCACTGTCACACACCACTCCCCACCACTGCCACACACCACTCTCCACCACTGTCACATACACCACTCCCCACCACTGTCACACACCACTCTCCACCACTGTCACACACTACTCTCCATCACTGTCACACACACCACTCTCCACCACTGTCACACACACCACTCCCCACCACTGTCACACACACCACTCCCTACCACTGTCACACACCATTCTCCACCACTGTCACACACCACTCTCCACCACTGTCACACACACCACTCCCCACCACTGTCACACACCACTCTCCACCACTGTCATATCACCACTCCCCACCACTGTCACACACCACTCTCCACCACTGTCACACACCACTCTCCACCACTGCCACACACACCACTTCCTACCACTGTCACACACTACTCTCCACCACTATCACACACCACTCTCCTCCACTGTCACACACCACTCTCCACCACTGTCACACACACCACTCCCCACCACTGTCACACACCACTCCCCACCAATGCCACACTCCACTCTCCTCCACTGTCACACACCACTCTCCACCACTGTCACACACACCGCTCTCCACCACTGTCACACACACCACTCCTCACCACTGCCACACACACCACTCCCCACCACTGCCACACACCACTCTCCACCACTGTCACACACCACTCTCCACCACTGTCACACACACCACTCCCCACCACTGTCACACACCACTCTCCACCACTGTCACACACACCGCTCTCCACCACTGTCACACACACCACTCCCCACCACTGTCACACACCACTCTCCACCACTGTCACACACACACCACTCTCCACCACTGTCACACACCACTCTCCACCACTGTCACACACCACTCTCCACCACTGTCACACACACCACTCCCCACCACTGTCACACACACCACTCCCCACCACTGTCACACACCTTTCTCCACCACTGTCACACACCACTCTCCACCACTGTCACACACCACTCTCCACCACTGTCACACACACCACTCTCCACCACTGTCACACACACCACTCCCCACCACTGTCACACACCACTCTCCACCATTGTCACACACACACATATGCCCGAAACGCTTTGCGTAATAGTGGCTTTAGGCATTGTATGTACTAGCTCTACCTATAAGTCAACCAATCCTTGTAAAAATTTATTGTATGTATGTACCTTACCTAAATAAAATTGTATTGTATTGTATTGTACACCACTCCCCACCACTGTCACACACCACTCTCCACCACTGTCACACACCACTCTCCACCACTGTCACACACACCACTCCCCACCACTGTCACACACCACTCTCCACCACTGTCACACACCACTCTCCACCACTGTCACACACACCACTCCCCACCACTGTCACACACCACTCTCCACCACTGTCACACACCACTCTCCACCACTGTCACACACACCACTCCCCACCACTGTCACACACCACTCTCCACCACTGTCACACACACCACTCCCCACCACTGTCACACACCACTCTCCACCACTGTCACACACACCACTCCCCACCACTGTCACACACCACTCTCCACAACTGTCACACACACCACTCCCCACCACTGTCACACACCACTCCCCACCACTGCCACACACCACTCTCCACCACTGTCACACACACCACTCCCCACCACTGTCACACACCACTCTACACCACTGTCACACACACCACTCTCCACTACTGTCACACACCACTCTCCACCACTGTCACACACACCACTCTCCACCACTGTCACACACACCACTCTCCACCACTGTCACACACACCACTCCCCACCATTGTCACACACCACTCCCCACCACTGCCACACACCACTCTCCACCACTGTCACACACCACTCTCCACCACTGTCACACACACCACTCCCCACCACTGTCACACACCACTCTCCACCACTGTCACACACCACTCTCCACCACTGTCACACACCACTCTCGACCACTGTCACACACACCACTCCCCACCACTGTCACACACCACTCTCCACCACTGTCACACACAACTTTCCACCACTGTCACACACACCACTCCCCACCACTGTCACACACCACTCTCCACCACTGTCACACACACCACTCTCCACCACTGTCACACACACCACTCCCCACCACTGTCGCACACCACTCTCCACCACTGTCACACACACCACTCTCCACCACTGTCAAACACCACTCTCCACCACTGTCACACACCACTCTCCACCACTGTCACACACCACTCTCCACTACTGTCACACACCACTCTCCACCACTGTCACACACCACTCTCCACCACTGTCACACACACCACTCCCCACCACTGTCACACACACCACTCCCCACCACTGTCACACACCACTCCCCACCACTGTCACACACCACTCCACCACTGTCACACACCACTCTCCACCACTGTCACACACACCACTCCCCACCACTGTCACACACCACTCTCCACCACTGTCACACACACCACTCCCCACCACTGTCACACACCACTCTCCACCACTGTCACACACACCACTCCCCACCACTGTCACACACCACTCTCCACAACTGTCACACACACCACTCCCCACCACTGTCACACACCACTCCCCACCACTGCCACACACCACTCTCCACCACTGTCACACACACCACTCCCCACCACTGTCACACACCACTCTACACCACTGTCACACACACCACTCTCCACTACTGTCACACACCACTCTCCACCACTGTCACACACACCACTCTCCACCACTGTCACACACACCACTCTCCACCACTGTCACACACACCACTCCCCACCATTGTCACACACCACTCCCCACCACTGCCACACACCACTCTCCACCACTGTCACACACCACTCTCCACCACTGTCACACACACCACTCCCCACCACTGTCACACACCACTCTCCACCACTGTCACACACCACTCTCCACCACTGTCACACACCACTCTCGACCACTGTCACACACACCACTCCCCACCACTGTCACACACCACTCTCCACCACTGTCACACACAACTTTCCACCACTGTCACACACACCACTCCCCACCACTGTCACACACCACTCTCCACCACTGTCACACACACCACTCTCCACCACTGTCACACACACCACTCCCCACCACTGTCGCACACCACTCTCCACCACTGTCACACACACCACTCTCCACCACTGTCAAACACCACTCTCCACCACTGTCACACACCACTCTCCACCACTGTCACACACCACTCTCCACTACTGTCACACACCACTCTCCACCACTGTCACACACCACTCTCCACCACTGTCACACACACCACTCCCCACCACTGTCACACACACCACTCCCCACCACTGTCACACACCACTCTCCACCACTGTCACACACACCACTCATCACCACTGTCACACACCACTCTCCACCACTGCCACACACCACTCTCCACCACTGTCACACACACCACTCTCCACCACTGTCACACACACCACTCTCCACCACTGTCACACACACCACTCTCCACCACTGTCACACACACCACTCTCCACCACTGTCACACACACCACTCATCACCACTGTCACACACCACTCTCCACCACTGCCACACACCACTCTCCACCACTGTCACACACACCACTCTCCACCACTGTCACACACACCACTCTCCACCACTGTCACACACACCACTCTCCACCACTGTCACACACACCACTCTCCACCACTGTCACACACACCACTCCCCACCACTGTCACACACCACTCTCCACCACTGTCACACACCACTCCCCACCACTGTCACACACCACTCTCCACCACTGTCACACACACCACTCCCCACCACTGTCACACACACCACTCCCCACCACTGTCACACACCACTCTCCACCACTGTCACACACACCACTCTCCACCACTGTCACACACCACTCCCCACCACTGTCACACACACCACTCCCCACCACTGTCACACACACCACTCCCCACCACTGTCACACACCACTCTCCACCACTGTCACACACACCACTCTCCACCACTGTCACACACACCACTCCCCACCACTGTCACACACCACTCTCCACCACTGTCACACACCACTCTCCACCACTGTCACACACCACTCTCCACCACTGTCACACACACCACTCTCCACCACTGTCACACACCACTCCCCACCACTGTCACACACACCACTCCCCACCACTGTCACACACCACTCTCCACCACTGTCACACACACCACTCTCCACCACTGTCACATACACCACTCCCCACCACTGTCACACACCATTCTCCACCACTGTCACACACCACTCTCCACCACTGTCACACACCACTCTCCACCACTGTCACACACACCACTCTCCACCACTGTCACACACACCACTCTCCACCACTGTCACACACACCACGCCCCACCACTGTCACACACCACTCTCCACCACTGTCACACACCACTCTCCACCACTGTCACACACCACTCTCCACCACTGTCACACACACCACTCCCCACCACTGCCACACACACCACTCCCCACCACTGTCACACACCTCTCTCCACCACTGTCACACACCACTCTCCACCACTGTCACACAACACTCTCCATCACTGTCACACACAACTCTCCACCACTGTCACACACCACTCTCCACCACTGTCACACACACCACTCTCCACCACTGACACACACACCACTCCCCACCACTGTCACACACCCCTCTCCACAACTGTCACACACACCACTCCCCACCACTATCACACACAACTCTCCACCACTGTCACACACACCACTCTCCACCACTGTCACACACACCACTCTCCACTACTGTCACACACACCACTCCCCACCAATGTCACACACCACTCTCCACAACTGTCACACACACCACTCCCCACCTCTATCACACACCACTCTCCACCACTGTCACACACACCACTCCCCACTACTGTCACACACCACTCTCCACCACTGTCACACACACCACTCCCCACCACTGTCACACACCACTCTCCACCACTGTCACACACACCACTCTCCACCACTGTCACACACCACTCTCCACCACTGTCACACACACCACTCCCCACCACTGTCACACACCACTCTCCACCACTGTCACACACCACTCTCCACCACTGTCACACACACCACTCTCCACCTCTGTCACACACACCACTCCCCACCACTGCCACACTCCACTCTCCACCACTGTCACACACCACTCTCCACCACTGTCACACACCACTCTCCACCACTGTCACACACACCATTCCCCACCACTGCCACACTCCACTCTCCACCACTGTCACACACCACTCTCCACCACTGTCACACACCACTCTCCACCACTGTCACACACACCACTCTCCACCACTGTCACACACCACTCTCCACCACTGTCACACACCACTCTCCACCACTGTCACACACCACTCTCCATCACTGTCACACACACCACTCTCCACCACTGTCACACACACCACTTCCCACCACTGTCACACACACCACTCTCCACCACTGTCACACACCACTCTCCACCACTGTCACACACCACTCTCCACCACTGTCACACACCACTCTCCACCACTGTCACACACCACTCCCCACCACTGCCACACACCACTCTCCACCACTGTCACATACACCACTCCCCACCACTGTCACACACCACTCCCCACCACTGTCACACAGCACTCTCCACCACTGTCACACACCACTCTCCACCACTGTCACACACTACTCTCCATCACTGTCACACACACCACTCTCCACCACTGTCACACACACCACTCCCCACCACTGTCACACACCACTCTCCACCATTGTCACACACACACATATGCCCGAAACGCTTTGCGTAATAGTGGCTTTAGGCATTGTATGTACTAGCTCTACCTATAAGTCAACCAATCCTTGTAAAAATTTATTGTATGTATGTACCTTACCTAAATAAAATTGTATTGTATTGTATTGTACACCACTCCCCACCACTGTCACACACCACTCTCCACCACTGTCACACACCACTCTCCACCACTGTCACACATACCTCTCCCCACCACTGTCACACACCACTCTCCACCACTGTCACACACCACTCTCCACCACTGTCACACACACCACTCCCCACCACTGTCACACACCACTCTCCACCACTGTCACACACCACTCTCCACCACTGTCGCACACACCACTCCCCACCACTGTCACACACCACTCTCCACCACTGTCACACACACCACTCCCCACCACTGTCACACACCACTCTCCACCACTGTCACACACACCACTCCCCACCACTGTCACACACCACTCTCCACCACTGTCACACACACCACTCCCCACCACTGTCACACACCACTCCCCACCACTGCCACACACCACTCTCCACCACTGTCACACACACCACTCCCCACCACTGTCACACACCACTCTACACCACTGTCACACACACCACTCTCCACTACTGTCACACACCACTCTCCACCACTGTCACACACACCACTCTCCACCACTGTCACACACACCACTCTCCACCACTGTCACACACACCACTCCCCACCACTGTCACACACCACTCCCCACCACTGCCACACACCACTCTCCACCACTGTCACACACCACTCTCCACCACTGTCACACACACCACTCCCCACCACTGTCACACACCACTCTCCACCACTGTCACACACCACTCTCCACCACTGTCACACACCACTCTCGACCACTGTCACACACACCACTCCCCACCACTGTCACACACCACTCTCCACCACTGTCACACACAACTTTCCACCACTGTCACACACACCACTCCCCACCACTGTCACACACCACTCTCCGCCACTGTCACACACACACCTCTCCACCACTGTCACACACACCACTCCCCACCACTGTCACACACCACTCTCCACCACTGTCACACACACCACTCTCCACCACTGTCAAACACCACTCTCCACCACTGTCACACACCACTCTCCACCACTGTCACACACCACTCTCCACTACTGTCACACACCACTCTCCACCACTGTCACACACCACTCTCCACCACTGTCACACACACCACTCCCCACCACTGTCACACACACCACTCCCCACCACTGTCACACACCACTCTCCACCACTGTCACACACACCACTCATCACCACTGTCACACACCACTCTCCACCACTGCCACACACCACTCTCCACCACTGTCACACACACCACTCTCCACCACTGTCACACACACCACTCTCCACCACTGTCACACACACCACTCTCCACCACTGTCACACACACCACTCTCCACCACTGTCACACACACCACTCCCCACCACTGTCACACACAACTCTCCACCACTGTCACACACCACTCCCCACCACTCTCATACACACCACTCTCCACCACTGTCACACACCACTCCCCACCACTGTCACACTCCACTCTCCACCACTGTCACACAAACCACTCCCCACCACTGTCACACACACCACTCCCCACCACTGTCACACACCACTCTCCACCACTGTCACACACACCACTCTCCACCACTGTCACACACACCACTCCCCACCACTGTCACACACCACTCTCCACCACTGTCACACACCACTCTCCACCACTGTCACACACCACTCTCCACCACTGTCACACACACCACTCTCCACCACTGTCACACACCACTCCCCACCACTGTCACACACACCACTCCCCACCACTGTCACACACACCACTCCCCACCACTGTCACACACCACTCTCCACCACTGTCACACACACCACTCTCCACCACTGTCACACACACCACTCTCCACCACTGTCACACACCACTCTCCACCACTGTCACACACCACTCTCCACCACTGTCACACACCACTCTCCACCACTGTCACACACACCACTCTCCACCACTGTCACACACCACTCCCCACCAATGTCACACACACCACTCCCCACCACTGTCACACACCACTCTCCACCACTGTCACACACACCACTCTCCACCACTGTCACATACACCACTCCCCACCACTGTCACACACCACTCTCCACCACTGTCACACACACCACTCCCCACCACTGTCACACACCACTCTCCACCACTGTCACACACCACTCTCCACCACTGTCACACACCACTCTCCACCACTGTCACACACACCACTCTCCACCACTGTCACACACCACTCCCCACCACTGTCACACACACCACTCCCCACCACTGTCACACACACCACTCCCCACCACTGTCACACACCACTCTCCACCACTGTCACACACACCACTCTCCACCACTGTCACACACACCACTCCCCACCACTGTCACACACCACTCTCCACCACTGTCACACACCACTCTCCACCACTGTCACACACCACTCTCCATCACTGTCACACACACCACTCTCCACCACTGTCACACACCACTCCCCACCACTGTCACACACACCACTCCCCACCACTGTCACACACCACTCTCCACCACTGTCACACACACCACTCTCCACGACTGTCACATACACCACTCCCCACCACTGTCACACACCACTCTCCACCACTGTCACACACCACTCTCCACTACTGTCACACCACTCTCCACCACTGTCACACACACCACTCTCCACAACTGTCACACACACCACTCTCCACCATTGTCACACACACACATATGCCCGAAACGCTTTGAGTAAAAGTGGCTTTAGGCATTGTATGTACTAGCTCTACCTATAAGTCAACCAATCCTTCTAAAAATTTATTGTATGTATGTACCTTACCTAAATAAAATTGTATTGTATTGTATTGTACACCACTCCCCACCACTGTCACACACCACTCTCCACCACTGTCACACACCACTCTCCACCACTGTCACACACACCACTCCTCACCACTGTCACACACCACTCTCCACTTCTGTCACACACCACTCTCCACCACTGTCACACACACCACTCTCCACCACTGTCACACACCACTCTCCACCACTGTCACACACACCACTCCCCACCACTGTCACACACCACTCTCTACCACAGTCACACACCACTCTCCACCACTGTCACACACCACTCTCCACCACTGTCACACACCACTCTCCACCACTGTCACACACACCACTCCCCACCACTGTCACACACCACTCTCTACCACTGTCACACACCACTCTCCACCACTGTCACACACCACTCTCCACCACTGTCACACACACCACTCTCCACCACTGTCACACACCACTCTCCACCACTGTCACACACCACTCTCCACCACTGTCACACACACCACTCCCCACCACTGTCACACACCACTCCCCACCACTGCCACACACCACTCTCCACCACTGTCACACACACCACTCCCCACCACTGTCACACACCACTCTCCACCACTGTCACACACCACTCTCCACTACTGTCACACACCACTCTCCACCACTGTCACACACCACTCTCCACCACTGTCACACACACCACTCCCCACCACTGTCACACACACCACTCCCCACCACTGTCACATACCAATCTCCACCACTGTCACACACACCACTCTCCACCACTGTCACACACACCACTCTCCACCACTGCCACACACCACTCTCCACCACTGTCACACACACCACTCTCCACCACTGTCACACACACCACTCTCCACCACTGTCACACACACCACTCTCCACCACTGTCACACACACCACTCTCCACCACTGTCACACACACCACTCTCCACCACTGTCACACACCACTCCCCACCACTGTCACACACCACTCTCCACCACTGTCACACACACCACTCCCCACCACTGTCACACACACCACTCCCCACCACTGTCACACACCTTTCTCCACCACTGTCACACACACCACTCTCCACCACTGTCACACACCACTCTCCACCACTGTCACACACCACTCTCCACCACTGTCACACACCACTCTCCACCACTGTCACACACCACTCTCCACCACTGTCACACACCACTCTCCACCACTGTCACACACACCACTCCCCACTACTGTCACACACCACTCTCCACCACTGTCACACACACCACTCTCCACCACTGTCACACACACCACTCCCCACCACTGTCACACACCACTCTCCACCACTGTCACACACCACTCTCCACCACTGTCACACACCACTCTCCACCACTGTCACACACACCACTCTCCACCACTGTCACACACCACTCCCCACCACTGTCACACACACCACTCCCCACCACTGTCACACACCACTCTCCACCACTGTCACACACACCACTCTCCACCACTGTCACATACACCACTCCCCACCACTGTCACACACCATTCTCCACCACTGTCACACACCACTCTCCACCACTGTCACACACCACTCTCCACCACTGTCACACACACCACTCTCCACCACTGTCACACACACCACTCTCCACCACTGTCACACACACCACGCCCCACCACTGTCACACACCACTCTCCACCACTGTCACACACCACTCTCCACCACTGTCACACACCACTCTCCACCACTGTCACACACACCACTCCCCACCACTGCCACACACACCACTCCCCACCACTGTCACACACCTCTCTCCACCACTGTCACACACCACTCTCCACCACTGTCACACAACACTCTCCATCACTGTCACACACAACTCTCCACCACTGTCACACACCACTCTCCACCACTGTCACACACACCACTCTCCACCACTGACACACACACCACTCCCCACCACTGTCACACACCCCTCTCCACAACTGTCACACACACCACTCCCCACCACTATCACACACAACTCTCCACCACTGTCACACACACCACTCTCCACCACTGTCACACACACCACTCTCCACTACTGTCACACACACCACTCCCCACCAATGTCACACACCACTCTCCACAACTGTCACACACACCACTCCCCACCTCTATCACACACCACTCTCCACCACTGTCACACACACCACTCCCCACTACTGTCACACACCACTCTCCACCACTGTCACACACACCACTCCCCACCACTGTCACACACCACTCTCCACCACTGTCACACACACCACTCTCCACCACTGTCACACACCACTCTCCACCACTGTCACACACACCACTCCCCACCACTGTCACACACCACTCTCCACCACTGTCACACACCACTCTCCACCACTGTCACACACACCACTCTCCACCTCTGTCACACACACCACTCCCCACCACTGCCACACTCCACTCTCCACCACTGTCACACACCACTCTCCACCACTGTCACACACCACTCTCCACCACTGTCACACACACCATTCCCCACCACTGCCACACTCCACTCTCCACCACTGTCACACACCACTCTCCACCACTGTCACACACCACTCTCCACCACTGTCACACACACCACTCTCCACCACTGTCACACACCACTCTCCACCACTGTCACACACCACTCTCCACCACTGTCACACACCACTCTCCATCACTGTCACACACACCACTCTCCACCACTGTCACACACACCACTTCCCACCACTGTCACACACACCACTCTCCACCACTGTCACACACCACTCTCCACCACTGTCACACACCACTCTCCACCACTGTCACACACCACTCTCCACCACTGTCACACACCACTCCCCACCACTGCCACACACCACTCTCCACCACTGTCACATACACCACTCCCCACCACTGTCACACACCACTCCCCACCACTGTCACACAGCACTCTCCACCACTGTCACACACCACTCTCCACCACTGTCACACACTACTCTCCATCACTGTCACACACACCACTCTCCACCACTGTCACACACACCACTCCCCACCACTGTCACACACCACTCTCCACCATTGTCACACACACACATATGCCCGAAACGCTTTGCGTAATAGTGGCTTTAGGCATTGTATGTACTAGCTCTACCTATAAGTCAACCAATCCTTGTAAAAATTTATTGTATGTATGTACCTTACCTAAATAAAATTGTATTGTATTGTATTGTACACCACTCCCCACCACTGTCACACACCACTCTCCACCACTGTCACACACCACTCTCCACCACTGTCACACATACCTCTCCCCACCACTGTCACACACCACTCTCCACCACTGTCACACACCACTCTCCACCACTGTCACACACACCACTCCCCACCACTGTCACACACCACTCTCCACCACTGTCACACACCACTCTCCACCACTGTCGCACACACCACTCCCCACCACTGTCACACACCACTCTCCACCACTGTCACACACACCACTCCCCACCACTGTCACACACCACTCTCCACCACTGTCACACACACCACTCCCCACCACTGTCACACACCACTCTCCACCACTGTCACACACACCACTCCCCACCACTGTCACACACCACTCCCCACCACTGCCACACACCACTCTCCACCACTGTCACACACACCACTCCCCACCACTGTCACACACCACTCTACACCACTGTCACACACACCACTCTCCACTACTGTCACACACCACTCTCCACCACTGTCACACACACCACTCTCCACCACTGTCACACACACCACTCTCCACCACTGTCACACACACCACTCCCCACCACTGTCACACACCACTCCCCACCACTGCCACACACCACTCTCCACCACTGTCACACACCACTCTCCACCACTGTCACACACACCACTCCCCACCACTGTCACACACCACTCTCCACCACTGTCACACACCACTCTCCACCACTGTCACACACCACTCTCGACCACTGTCACACACACCACTCCCCACCACTGTCACACACCACTCTCCACCACTGTCACACACAACTTTCCACCACTGTCACACACACCACTCCCCACCACTGTCACACACCACTCTCCGCCACTGTCACACACACACCTCTCCACCACTGTCACACACACCACTCCCCACCACTGTCACACACCACTCTCCACCACTGTCACACACACCACTCTCCACCACTGTCAAACACCACTCTCCACCACTGTCACACACCACTCTCCACCACTGTCACACACCACTCTCCACTACTGTCACACACCACTCTCCACCACTGTCACACACCACTCTCCACCACTGTCACACACACCACTCCCCACCACTGTCACACACACCACTCCCCACCACTGTCACACACCACTCTCCACCACTGTCACACACACCACTCATCACCACTGTCACACACCACTCTCCACCACTGCCACACACCACTCTCCACCACTGTCACACACACCACTCTCCACCACTGTCACACACACCACTCTCCACCACTGTCACACACACCACTCTCCACCACTGTCACACACACCACTCTCCACCACTGTCACACACACCACTCCCCACCACTGTCACACACAACTCTCCACCACTGTCACACACCACTCCCCACCACTCTCATACACACCACTCTCCACCACTGTCACACACCACTCCCCACCACTGTCACACTCCACTCTCCACCACTGTCACACACACCACTCCCCACCACTGTCACACACACCACTCCCCACCACTGTCACACACCACTCTCCACCACTGTCACACACACCACTCTCCACCACTGTCACACACACCACTCCCCACCACTGTCACACACCACTCTCCACCACTGTCACACACCACTCTCCACCACTGTCACACACCACTCTCCACCACTGTCACACACACCACTCTCCACCACTGTCACACACCACTCCCCACCACTGTCACACACACCACTCCCCACCACTGTCACACACACCACTCCCCACCACTGTCACACACCACTCTCCACCACTGTCACACACACCACTCTCCACCACTGTCACACACACCACTCTCCACCACTGTCACACACCACTCTCCACCACTGTCACACACCACTCTCCACCACTGTCACACACCACTCTCCACCACTGTCACACACACCACTCTCCACCACTGTCACACACCACTCCCCACCAATGTCACACACACCACTCCCCACCACTGTCACACACCACTCTCCACCACTGTCACACACACCACTCTCCACCACTGTCACATACACCACTCCCCACCACTGTCACACACCACTCTCCACCACTGTCACACACACCACTCCCCACCACTGTCACACACCACTCTCCACCACTGTCACACACCACTCTCCACCACTGTCACACACCACTCTCCACCACTGTCACACACACCACTCTCCACCACTGTCACACACCACTCCCCACCACTGTCACACACACCACTCCCCACCACTGTCACACACACCACTCCCCACCACTGTCACACACCACTCTCCACCACTGTCACACACACCACTCTCCACCACTGTCACACACACCACTCCCCACCACTGTCACACACCACTCTCCACCACTGTCACACACCACTCTCCACCACTGTCACACACCACTCTCCATCACTGTCACACACACCACTCTCCACCACTGTCACACACCACTCCCCACCACTGTCACACACACCACTCCCCACCACTGTCACACACCACTCTCCACCACTGTCACACACACCACTCTCCACGACTGTCACATACACCACTCCCCACCACTGTCACACACCACTCTCCACCACTGTCACACACCACTCTCCACTACTGTCACACCACTCTCCACCACTGTCACACACACCACTCTCCACAACTGTCACACACACCACTCTCCACCATTGTCACACACACACATATGCCCGAAACGCTTTGAGTAAAAGTGGCTTTAGGCATTGTATGTACTAGCTCTACCTATAAGTCAACCAATCCTTCTAAAAATTTATTGTATGTATGTACCTTACCTAAATAAAATTGTATTGTATTGTATTGTACACCACTCCCCACCACTGTCACACACCACTCTCCACCACTGTCACACACCACTCTCCACCACTGTCACACACACCACTCCTCACCACTGTCACACACCACTCTCCACCTTCTGTCACACACCACTCTCCACCACTGTCACACACACCACTCTCCACCACTGTCACACACCACTCTCCACCACTGTCACACACACCACTCCCACCACTGTCACACACCACTCTCTACCACAGTCACACACCACTCTCCACCACTGTCACACACCACTCTCCACCACTGTCACACACCACTCTCCACCACTGTCACACACACCACTCTCCCACCACTGTCACACACCACTCTCTACCACTGTCACACACCACTCTCCACCACTGTCACACACCACTCTCCACCACTGTCACACACACCACTCTCCACCACTGTCACACACCACTCTCCACCACTGTCACACACCACTCTCCACCACTGTCACACACCACTCTCCACCTACTGTCACACACCACTCTCCACCACTGTCACACACCACTCTCCACCACTGTCACACACACCACTCCCCACCACTGTCACACACACCACTCTCCCACCACTGTCACACACCACTCTCCACCACTGTCACACACACCACTCATCCACCACTGTCACACACCACTCTCCACCACTGTCCACACACCACTCTCCACCACTGTCACACACACCACTCTCCACCACTGTCACACACACCACTCTCCACCACTGTCACACACACCACTCTCCACCACTGTCACACACACCACTCTCCACCACTGTCACACACACCACTCACCACCACTGTCACACACCACTCTCCACCACTGTCACACACACCACTCTCCACCACTGTCACACACACCACTCTCCACCACTGTCACACACACCACTCTCCACCACTGTCACACACACCACTCTCCACCACTGTCACACACACCACTCTCCACCACTGTCACACACACCACTCTCCACCACTGTCACACACCACTCTCCACCACTGTCACACACCACTCCCCACCACTGTCACACACCACTCTCCACCACTGTCACACACACCACTCCCCACCACTGTCACACACACCACTCTCCCACCACTGTCACACACCACTCTCCACCACTGTCACACACACCACTCTCCACCACTGTCACACACCACTCTCCACCACTGTCACACACCACTCTCCCACCACTGTCACACACACCACTCCCCACCACTGTCACACACCACTCTCCACCACTGTCACACACACCACTCTCCACCACTGTCACACACACCACTCCCCACCACTGTCACACACCACTCTCCACCACTGTCACACACCACTCTCCACCACTGTCACACACCACTCTCCACCACTGTCACACACACCACTCTCCACCACTGTCACACACCACTCCCCACCACTGTCACACACACCACTCCCCACCACTGTCACACACCACTCTCCACCACTGTCACACACACCACTCTCCACCACTGTCACATACACCACTCCCCACCACTGTCACACACCATTCTCCACCACTGTCACACACCACTCTCCACCACTGTCACACACCACTCTCCACCACTGTCACACACACCACTCTCCACCACTGTCACACACACCACTCTCCACCACTGTCACACACACCACGCCCCACCACTGTCACACACCACTCTCCACCACTGTCACACACCACTCTCCACCACTGTCACACACCACTCTCCACCACTGTCACACACACCACTCCCCACCACTGCCACACACACCACTCCCCACCACTGTCACACACCTCTCTCCACCACTGTCACACACCACTCTCCACCACTGTCACACAACACTCTCCATCACTGTCACACACAACTCTCCACCACTGTCACACACCACTCTCCACCACTGTCACACACACCACTCTCCACCACTGACACACACACCACTCCCCACCACTGTCACACACCCCTCTCCACAACTGTCACACACACCACTCCCCACCACTATCACACACAACTCTCCACCACTGTCACACACACCACTCTCCACCACTGTCACACACACCACTCTCCACTACTGTCACACACACCACTCCCCACCAATGTCACACACCACTCTCCACAACTGTCACACACACCACTCCCCACCTCTATCACACACCACTCTCCACCACTGTCACACACACCACTCCCCACTACTGTCACACACCACTCTCCACCACTGTCACACACACCACTCCCCACCACTGTCACACACCACTCTCCACCACTGTCACACACACCACTCTCCACCACTGTCACACACCACTCTCCACCACTGTCACACACACCACTCCCCACCACTGTCACACACCACTCTCCACCACTGTCACACACCACTCTCCACCACTGTCACACACACCACTCTCCACCTCTGTCACACACACCACTCCCCACCACTGCCACACTCCACTCTCCACCACTGTCACACACCACTCTCCACCACTGTCACACACCACTCTCCACCACTGTCACACACACCATTCCCCACCACTGCCACACTCCACTCTCCACCACTGTCACACACCACTCTCCACCACTGTCACACACCACTCTCCACCACTGTCACACACACCACTCTCCACCACTGTCACACACCACTCTCCACCACTGTCACACACCACTCTCCACCACTGTCACACACCACTCTCCATCACTGTCACACACACCACTCTCCACCACTGTCACACACACCACTTCCCACCACTGTCACACACACCACTCTCCACCACTGTCACACACCACTCTCCACCACTGTCACACACCACTCTCCACCACTGTCACACACCACTCTCCACCACTGTCACACACCACTCCCCACCACTGCCACACACCACTCTCCACCACTGTCACATACACCACTCCCCACCACTGTCACACACCACTCCCCACCACTGTCACACAGCACTCTCCACCACTGTCACACACCACTCTCCACCACTGTCACACACTACTCTCCATCACTGTCACACACACCACTCTCCACCACTGTCACACACACCACTCCCCACCACTGTCACACACCACTCTCCACCATTGTCACACACACACATATGCCCGAAACGCTTTGCGTAATAGTGGCTTTAGGCATTGTATGTACTAGCTCTACCTATAAGTCAACCAATCCTTGTAAAAATTTATTGTATGTATGTACCTTACCTAAATAAAATTGTATTGTATTGTATTGTACACCACTCCCCACCACTGTCACACACCACTCTCCACCACTGTCACACACCACTCTCCACCACTGTCACACATACCTCTCCCCACCACTGTCACACACCACTCTCCACCACTGTCACACACCACTCTCCACCACTGTCACACACACCACTCCCCACCACTGTCACACACCACTCTCCACCACTGTCACACACCACTCTCCACCACTGTCGCACACACCACTCCCCACCACTGTCACACACCACTCTCCACCACTGTCACACACACCACTCCCCACCACTGTCACACACCACTCTCCACCACTGTCACACACACCACTCCCCACCACTGTCACACACCACTCTCCACCACTGTCACACACACCACTCCCCACCACTGTCACACACCACTCCCCACCACTGCCACACACCACTCTCCACCACTGTCACACACACCACTCCCCACCACTGTCACACACCACTCTACACCACTGTCACACACACCACTCTCCACTACTGTCACACACCACTCTCCACCACTGTCACACACACCACTCTCCACCACTGTCACACACACCACTCTCCACCACTGTCACACACACCACTCCCCACCACTGTCACACACCACTCCCCACCACTGCCACACACCACTCTCCACCACTGTCACACACCACTCTCCACCACTGTCACACACACCACTCCCCACCACTGTCACACACCACTCTCCACCACTGTCACACACCACTCTCCACCACTGTCACACACCACTCTCGACCACTGTCACACACACCACTCCCCACCACTGTCACACACCACTCTCCACCACTGTCACACACAACTTTCCACCACTGTCACACACACCACTCCCCACCACTGTCACACACCACTCTCCGCCACTGTCACACACACACCTCTCCACCACTGTCACACACACCACTCCCCACCACTGTCACACACCACTCTCCACCACTGTCACACACACCACTCTCCACCACTGTCAAACACCACTCTCCACCACTGTCACACACCACTCTCCACCACTGTCACACACCACTCTCCACTACTGTCACACACCACTCTCCACCACTGTCACACACCACTCTCCACCACTGTCACACACACCACTCCCCACCACTGTCACACACACCACTCCCCACCACTGTCACACACCACTCTCCACCACTGTCACACACACCACTCATCACCACTGTCACACACCACTCTCCACCACTGCCACACACCACTCTCCACCACTGTCACACACACCACTCTCCACCACTGTCACACACACCACTCTCCACCACTGTCACACACACCACTCTCCACCACTGTCACACACACCACTCTCCACCACTGTCACACACACCACTCCCCACCACTGTCACACACAACTCTCCACCACTGTCACACACCACTCCCCACCACTCTCATACACACCACTCTCCACCACTGTCACACACCACTCCCCACCACTGTCACACTCCACTCTCCACCACTGTCACACAAACCACTCCCCACCACTGTCACACACACCACTCCCCACCACTGTCACACACCACTCTCCACCACTGTCACACACACCACTCTCCACCACTGTCACACACACCACTCCCCACCACTGTCACACACCACTCTCCACCACTGTCACACACCACTCTCCACCACTGTCACACACCACTCTCCACCACTGTCACACACACCACTCTCCACCACTGTCACACACCACTCCCCACCACTGTCACACACACCACTCCCCACCACTGTCACACACACCACTCCCCACCACTGTCACACACCACTCTCCACCACTGTCACACACACCACTCTCCACCACTGTCACACACACCACTCTCCACCACTGTCACACACCACTCTCCACCACTGTCACACACCACTCTCCACCACTGTCACACACCACTCTCCACCACTGTCACACACACCACTCTCCACCACTGTCACACACCACTCCCCACCAATGTCACACACACCACTCCCCACCACTGTCACACACCACTCTCCACCACTGTCACACACACCACTCTCCACCACTGTCACATACACCACTCCCCACCACTGTCACACACCACTCTCCACCACTGTCACACACACCACTCCCCACCACTGTCACACACCACTCTCCACCACTGTCACACACCACTCTCCACCACTGTCACACACCACTCTCCACCACTGTCACACACACCACTCTCCACCACTGTCACACACCACTCCCCACCACTGTCACACACACCACTCCCCACCACTGTCACACACACCACTCCCCACCACTGTCACACACCACTCTCCACCACTGTCACACACACCACTCTCCACCACTGTCACACACACCACTCCCCACCACTGTCACACACCACTCTCCACCACTGTCACACACCACTCTCCACCACTGTCACACACCACTCTCCATCACTGTCACACACACCACTCTCCACCACTGTCACACACCACTCCCCACCACTGTCACACACACCACTCCCCACCACTGTCACACACCACTCTCCACCACTGTCACACACACCACTCTCCACGACTGTCACATACACCACTCCCCACCACTGTCACACACCACTCTCCACCACTGTCACACACCACTCTCCACTACTGTCACACCACTCTCCACCACTGTCACACACACCACTCTCCACAACTGTCACACACACCACTCTCCACCATTGTCACACACACACATATGCCCGAAACGCTTTGAGTAAAAGTGGCTTTAGGCATTGTATGTACTAGCTCTACCTATAAGTCAACCAATCCTTCTAAAAATTTATTGTATGTATGTACCTTACCTAAATAAAATTGTATTGTATTGTATTGTACACCACTCCCCACCACTGTCACACACCACTCTCCACCACTGTCACACACCACTCTCCACCACTGTCACACACACCACTCCTCACCACTGTCACACACCACTCTCCACTTCTGTCACACACCACTCTCCACCACTGTCACACACACCACTCTCCACCACTGTCACACACCACTCTCCACCACTGTCACACACACCACTCCCCACCACTGTCACACACCACTCTCTACCACAGTCACACACCACTCTCCACCACTGTCACACACCACTCTCCACCACTGTCACACACCACTCTCCACCACTGTCACACACACCACTCCCCACCACTGTCACACACCACTCTCTACCACTGTCACACACCACTCTCCACCACTGTCACACACCACTCTCCACCACTGTCACACACACCACTCTCCACCACTGTCACACACCACTCTCCACCACTGTCACACACCACTCTCCACCACTGTCACACACACCACTCCCCACCACTGTCACACACCACTCCCCACCACTGCCACACACCACTCTCCACCACTGTCACACACACCACTCCCCACCACTGTCACACACCACTCTCCACCACTGTCACACACCACTCTCCACTACTGTCACACACCACTCTCCACCACTGTCACACACCACTCTCCACCACTGTCACACACACCACTCCCCACCACTGTCACACACACCACTCCCCACCACTGTCACATACCAATCTCCACCACTGTCACACACACCACTCTCCACCACTGTCACACACACCACTCTCCACCACTGCCACACACCACTCTCCACCACTGTCACACACACCACTCTCCACCACTGTCACACACACCACTCTCCACCACTGTCACACACACCACTCTCCACCACTGTCACACACACCACTCTCCACCACTGTCACACACACCACTCTCCACCACTGTCACACACCACTCCCCACCACTGTCACACACCACTCTCCACCACTGTCACACACACCACTCCCCACCACTGTCACACACACCACTCCCCACCACTGTCACACACCTTTCTCCACCACTGTCACACACACCACTCTCCACCACTGTCACACACCACTCTCCACCACTGTCACACACCACTCTCCACCACTGTCACACACCACTCTCCACCACTGTCACACACCACTCTCCACCACTGTCACACACCACTCTCCACCACTGTCACACACACCACTCCCCACTACTGTCACACACCACTCTCCACCACTGTCACACACACCACTCTCCACCACTGTCACACACACCACTCCCCACCACTGTCACACACCACTCTCCACCACTGTCACACACCACTCTCCACCACTGTCACACACCACTCTCCACCACTGTCACACACACCACTCTCCACCACTGTCACACACCACTCCCCACCACTGTCACACACACCACTCCCCACCACTGTCACACACCACTCTCCACCACTGTCACACACACCACTCTCCACCACTGTCACATACACCACTCCCCACCACTGTCACACACCATTCTCCACCACTGTCACACACCACTCTCCACCACTGTCACACACCACTCTCCACCACTGTCACACACACCACTCTCCACCACTGTCACACACACCACTCTCCACCACTGTCACACACACCACGCCCCACCACTGTCACACACCACTCTCCACCACTGTCACACACCACTCTCCACCACTGTCACACACCACTCTCCACCACTGTCACACACACCACTCCCCACCACTGCCACACACACCACTCCCCACCACTGTCACACACCTCTCTCCACCACTGTCACACACCACTCTCCACCACTGTCACACAACACTCTCCATCACTGTCACACACAACTCTCCACCACTGTCACACACCACTCTCCACCACTGTCACACACACCACTCTCCACCACTGACACACACACCACTCCCCACCACTGTCACACACCCCTCTCCACAACTGTCACACACACCACTCCCCACCACTATCACACACAACTCTCCACCACTGTCACACACACCACTCTCCACCACTGTCACACACACCACTCTCCACTACTGTCACACACACCACTCCCCACCAATGTCACACACCACTCTCCACAACTGTCACACACACCACTCCCCACCTCTATCACACACCACTCTCCACCACTGTCACACACACCACTCCCCACTACTGTCACACACCACTCTCCACCACTGTCACACACACCACTCCCCACCACTGTCACACACCACTCTCCACCACTGTCACACACACCACTCTCCACCACTGTCACACACCACTCTCCACCACTGTCACACACACCACTCCCCACCACTGTCACACACCACTCTCCACCACTGTCACACACCACTCTCCACCACTGTCACACACACCACTCTCCACCTCTGTCACACACACCACTCCCCACCACTGCCACACTCCACTCTCCACCACTGTCACACACCACTCTCCACCACTGTCACACACCACTCTCCACCACTGTCACACACACCATTCCCCACCACTGCCACACTCCACTCTCCACCACTGTCACACACCACTCTCCACCACTGTCACACACCACTCTCCACCACTGTCACACACACCACTCTCCACCACTGTCACACACCACTCTCCACCACTGTCACACACCACTCTCCACCACTGTCACACACCACTCTCCATCACTGTCACACACACCACTCTCCACCACTGTCACACACACCACTTCCCACCACTGTCACACACACCACTCTCCACCACTGTCACACACCACTCTCCACCACTGTCACACACCACTCTCCACCACTGTCACACACCACTCTCCACCACTGTCACACACCACTCCCCACCACTGCCACACACCACTCTCCACCACTGTCACATACACCACTCCCCACCACTGTCACACACCACTCCCCACCACTGTCACACAGCACTCTCCACCACTGTCACACACCACTCTCCACCACTGTCACACACTACTCTCCATCACTGTCACACACACCACTCTCCACCACTGTCACACACACCACTCCCCACCACTGTCACACACCACTCTCCACCATTGTCACACACACACATATGCCCGAAACGCTTTGCGTAATAGTGGCTTTAGGCATTGTATGTACTAGCTCTACCTATAAGTCAACCAATCCTTGTAAAAATTTATTGTATGTATGTACCTTACCTAAATAAAATTGTATTGTATTGTATTGTACACCACTCCCCACCACTGTCACACACCACTCTCCACCACTGTCACACACCACTCTCCACCACTGTCACACATACCTCTCCCCACCACTGTCACACACCACTCTCCACCACTGTCACACACCACTCTCCACCACTGTCACACACACCACTCCCCACCACTGTCACACACCACTCTCCACCACTGTCACACACCACTCTCCACCACTGTCGCACACACCACTCCCCACCACTGTCACACACCACTCTCCACCACTGTCACACACACCACTCCCCACCACTGTCACACACCACTCTCCACCACTGTCACACACACCACTCCCCACCACTGTCACACACCACTCTCCACCACTGTCACACACACCACTCCCCACCACTGTCACACACCACTCCCCACCACTGCCACACACCACTCTCCACCACTGTCACACACACCACTCCCCACCACTGTCACACACCACTCTACACCACTGTCACACACACCACTCTCCACTACTGTCACACACCACTCTCCACCACTGTCACACACACCACTCTCCACCACTGTCACACACACCACTCTCCACCACTGTCACACACACCACTCCCCACCACTGTCACACACCACTCCCCACCACTGCCACACACCACTCTCCACCACTGTCACACACCACTCTCCACCACTGTCACACACACCACTCCCCACCACTGTCACACACCACTCTCCACCACTGTCACACACCACTCTCCACCACTGTCACACACCACTCTCGACCACTGTCACACACACCACTCCCCACCACTGTCACACACCACTCTCCACCACTGTCACACACAACTTTCCACCACTGTCACACACACCACTCCCCACCACTGTCACACACCACTCTCCGCCACTGTCACACACACACCTCTCCACCACTGTCACACACACCACTCCCCACCACTGTCACACACCACTCTCCACCACTGTCACACACACCACTCTCCACCACTGTCAAACACCACTCTCCACCACTGTCACACACCACTCTCCACCACTGTCACACACCACTCTCCACTACTGTCACACACCACTCTCCACCACTGTCACACACCACTCTCCACCACTGTCACACACACCACTCCCCACCACTGTCACACACACCACTCCCCACCACTGTCACACACCACTCTCCACCACTGTCACACACACCACTCATCACCACTGTCACACACCACTCTCCACCACTGCCACACACCACTCTCCACCACTGTCACACACACCACTCTCCACCACTGTCACACACACCACTCTCCACCACTGTCACACACACCACTCTCCACCACTGTCACACACACCACTCTCCACCACTGTCACACACACCACTCCCCACCACTGTCACACACAACTCTCCACCACTGTCACACACCACTCCCCACCACTCTCATACACACCACTCTCCACCACTGTCACACACCACTCCCCACCACTGTCACACTCCACTCTCCACCACTGTCACACACACCACTCCCCACCACTGTCACACACACCACTCCCCACCACTGTCACACACCACTCTCCACCACTGTCACACACACCACTCTCCACCACTGTCACACACACCACTCCCCACCACTGTCACACACCACTCTCCACCACTGTCACACACCACTCTCCACCACTGTCACACACCACTCTCCACCACTGTCACACACACCACTCTCCACCACTGTCACACACCACTCCCCACCACTGTCACACACACCACTCCCCACCACTGTCACACACACCACTCCCCACCACTGTCACACACCACTCTCCACCACTGTCACACACACCACTCTCCACCACTGTCACACACACCACTCTCCACCACTGTCACACACCACTCTCCACCACTGTCACACACCACTCTCCACCACTGTCACACACCACTCTCCACCACTGTCACACACACCACTCTCCACCACTGTCACACACCACTCCCCACCAATGTCACACACACCACTCCCCACCACTGTCACACACCACTCTCCACCACTGTCACACACACCACTCTCCACCACTGTCACATACACCACTCCCCACCACTGTCACACACCACTCTCCACCACTGTCACACACACCACTCCCCACCACTGTCACACACCACTCTCCACCACTGTCACACACCACTCTCCACCACTGTCACACACCACTCTCCACCACTGTCACACACACCACTCTCCACCACTGTCACACACCACTCCCCACCACTGTCACACACACCACTCCCCACCACTGTCACACACACCACTCCCCACCACTGTCACACACCACTCTCCACCACTGTCACACACACCACTCTCCACCACTGTCACACACACCACTCCCCACCACTGTCACACACCACTCTCCACCACTGTCACACACCACTCTCCACCACTGTCACACACCACTCTCCATCACTGTCACACACACCACTCTCCACCACTGTCACACACCACTCCCCACCACTGTCACACACACCACTCCCCACCACTGTCACACACCACTCTCCACCACTGTCACACACACCACTCTCCACGACTGTCACATACACCACTCCCCACCACTGTCACACACCACTCTCCACCACTGTCACACACCACTCTCCACTACTGTCACACCACTCTCCACCACTGTCACACACACCACTCTCCACAACTGTCACACACACCACTCTCCACCATTGTCACACACACACATATGCCCGAAACGCTTTGAGTAAAAGTGGCTTTAGGCATTGTATGTACTAGCTCTACCTATAAGTCAACCAATCCTTCTAAAAATTTATTGTATGTATGTACCTTACCTAAATAAAATTGTATTGTATTGTATTGTACACCACTCCCCACCACTGTCACACACCACTCTCCACCACTGTCACACACCACTCTCCACCACTGTCACACACACCACTCCTCACCACTGTCACACACCACTCTCCACTTCTGTCACACACCACTCTCCACCACTGTCACACACACCACTCTCCACCACTGTCACACACCACTCTCCACCACTGTCACACACACCACTCCCCACCACTGTCACACACCACTCTCTACCACAGTCACACACCACTCTCCACCACTGTCACACACCACTCTCCACCACTGTCACACACCACTCTCCACCACTGTCACACACACCACTCCCCACCACTGTCACACACCACTCTCTACCACTGTCACACACCACTCTCCACCACTGTCACACACCACTCTCCACCACTGTCACACACACCACTCTCCACCACTGTCACACACCACTCTCCACCACTGTCACACACCACTCTCCACCACTGTCACACACACCACTCCCCACCACTGTCACACACCACTCCCCACCACTGCCACACACCACTCTCCACCACTGTCACACACACCACTCCCCACCACTGTCACACACCACTCTCCACCACTGTCACACACCACTCTCCACTACTGTCACACACCACTCTCCACCACTGTCACACACCACTCTCCACCACTGTCACACACACCACTCCCCACCACTGTCACACACACCACTCCCCACCACTGTCACATACCAATCTCCACCACTGTCACACACACCACTCTCCACCACTGTCACACACACCACTCTCCACCACTGCCACACACCACTCTCCACCACTGTCACACACACCACTCTCCACCACTGTCACACACACCACTCTCCACCACTGTCACACACACCACTCTCCACCACTGTCACACACACCACTCTCCACCACTGTCACACACACCACTCTCCACCACTGTCACACACCACTCCCCACCACTGTCACACACCACTCTCCACCACTGTCACACACACCACTCCCCACCACTGTCACACACACCACTCCCCACCACTGTCACACACCTTTCTCCACCACTGTCACACACACCACTCTCCACCACTGTCACACACCACTCTCCACCACTGTCACACACCACTCTCCACCACTGTCACACACCACTCTCCACCACTGTCACACACCACTCTCCACCACTGTCACACACCACTCTCCACCACTGTCACACACACCACTCCCCACTACTGTCACACACCACTCTCCACCACTGTCACACACACCACTCTCCACCACTGTCACACACACCACTCCCCACCACTGTCACACACCACTCTCCACCACTGTCACACACCACTCTCCACCACTGTCACACACCACTCTCCACCACTGTCACACACACCACTCTCCACCACTGTCACACACCACTCCCCACCACTGTCACACACACCACTCCCCACCACTGTCACACACCACTCTCCACCACTGTCACACACACCACTCTCCACCACTGTCACATACACCACTCCCCACCACTGTCACACACCATTCTCCACCACTGTCACACACCACTCTCCACCACTGTCACACACCACTCTCCACCACTGTCACACACACCACTCTCCACCACTGTCACACACACCACTCTCCACCACTGTCACACACACCACGCCCCACCACTGTCACACACCACTCTCCACCACTGTCACACACCACTCTCCACCACTGTCACACACCACTCTCCACCACTGTCACACACACCACTCCCCACCACTGCCACACACACCACTCCCCACCACTGTCACACACCTCTCTCCACCACTGTCACACACCACTCTCCACCACTGTCACACAACACTCTCCATCACTGTCACACACAACTCTCCACCACTGTCACACACCACTCTCCACCACTGTCACACACACCACTCTCCACCACTGACACACACACCACTCCCCACCACTGTCACACACCCCTCTCCACAACTGTCACACACACCACTCCCCACCACTATCACACACAACTCTCCACCACTGTCACACACACCACTCTCCACCACTGTCACACACACCACTCTCCACTACTGTCACACACACCACTCCCCACCAATGTCACACACCACTCTCCACAACTGTCACACACACCACTCCCCACCTCTATCACACACCACTCTCCACCACTGTCACACACACCACTCCCCACTACTGTCACACACCACTCTCCACCACTGTCACACACACCACTCCCCACCACTGTCACACACCACTCTCCACCACTGTCACACACACCACTCTCCACCACTGTCACACACCACTCTCCACCACTGTCACACACACCACTCCCCACCACTGTCACACACCACTCTCCACCACTGTCACACACCACTCTCCACCACTGTCACACACACCACTCTCCACCTCTGTCACACACACCACTCCCCACCACTGCCACACTCCACTCTCCACCACTGTCACACACCACTCTCCACCACTGTCACACACCACTCTCCACCACTGTCACACACACCATTCCCCACCACTGCCACACTCCACTCTCCACCACTGTCACACACCACTCTCCACCACTGTCACACACCACTCTCCACCACTGTCACACACACCACTCTCCACCTCTGTCACACACACCACTCCCCACCACTGCCACACTCCACTCTCCACCACTGTCACACACCACTCTCCACCACTGTCACACACCACTCTCCACCACTGTCACACACACCATTCCCCACCACTGTCACACACCACTCTCCACCACTGTCACACACACCACTCTCCACCACTGTCACACACCACTCTCCACCACTGTCACACACCACTCTCCACCACTGTCACACACCACTCTCCATCACTGTCACACACACCACTCTCCACCACTGTCACACACACCACTTCCCACCACTGTCACACACACCACTCTCCACCACTGTCACACACCACTCTCCACCACTGTCACACACCACTCTCCACCACTGTCACACACCACTCTCCACCACTGTCACACACCACTCCCCACCACTGCCACACACCACTCTCCACCACTGTCACATACACCACTCCCCACCACTGTCACACACCACTCCCCACCACTGTCACACAGCACTCTCCACCACTGTCACACACCACTCTCCACCACTGTCACACACTACTCTCCATCACTGTCACACACACCACTCTCCACCACTGTCACACACACCACTCCCCACCACTGTCACACACCACTCTCCACCATTGTCACACACACACATATGCCCGAAACGCTTTGCGTAATAGTGGCTTTAGGCATTGTATGTACTAGCTCTACCTATAAGTCAACCAATCCTTGTAAAAATTTATTGTATGTATGTACCTTACCTAAATAAAATTGTATTGTATTGTATTGTACACCACTCCCCACCACTGTCACACACCACTCTCCACCACTGTCACACACCACTCTCCACCACTGTCACACATACCTCTCCCCACCACTGTCACACACCACTCTCCACCACTGTCACACACCACTCTCCACCACTGTCACACACACCACTCCCCACCACTGTCACACACCACTCTCCACCACTGTCACACACCACTCTCCACCACTGTCGCACACACCACTCCCCACCACTGTCACACACCACTCTCCACCACTGTCACACACACCACTCCCCACCACTGTCACACACCACTCTCCACCACTGTCACACACACCACTCCCCACCACTGTCACACACCACTCTCCACCACTGTCACACACACCACTCCCCACCACTGTCACACACCACTCCCCACCACTGCCACACACCACTCTCCACCACTGTCACACACACCACTCCCCACCACTGTCACACACCACTCTACACCACTGTCACACACACCACTCTCCACTACTGTCACACACCACTCTCCACCACTGTCACACACACCACTCTCCACCACTGTCACACACACCACTCTCCACCACTGTCACACACACCACTCCCCACCACTGTCACACACCACTCCCCACCACTGCCACACACCACTCTCCACCACTGTCACACACCACTCTCCACCACTGTCACACACACCACTCCCCACCACTGTCACACACCACTCTCCACCACTGTCACACACCACTCTCCACCACTGTCACACACCACTCTCGACCACTGTCACACACACCACTCCCCACCACTGTCACACACCACTCTCCACCACTGTCACACACAACTTTCCACCACTGTCACACACACCACTCCCCACCACTGTCACACACCACTCTCCGCCACTGTCACACACACACCTCTCCACCACTGTCACACACACCACTCCCCACCACTGTCACACACCACTCTCCACCACTGTCACACACACCACTCTCCACCACTGTCAAACACCACTCTCCACCACTGTCACACACCACTCTCCACCACTGTCACACACCACTCTCCACTACTGTCACACACCACTCTCCACCACTGTCACACACCACTCTCCACCACTGTCACACACACCACTCCCCACCACTGTCACACACACCACTCCCCACCACTGTCACACACCACTCTCCACCACTGTCACACACACCACTCATCACCACTGTCACACACCACTCTCCACCACTGCCACACACCACTCTCCACCACTGTCACACACACCACTCTCCACCACTGTCACACACACCACTCTCCACCACTGTCACACACACCACTCTCCACCACTGTCACACACACCACTCTCCACCACTGTCACACACACCACTCCCCACCACTGTCACACACAACTCTCCACCACTGTCACACACCACTCCCCACCACTCTCATACACACCACTCTCCACCACTGTCACACACCACTCCCCACCACTGTCACACTCCACTCTCCACCACTGTCACACAAACCACTCCCCACCACTGTCACACACACCACTCCCCACCACTGTCACACACCACTCTCCACCACTGTCACACACACCACTCTCCACCACTGTCACACACACCACTCCCCACCACTGTCACACACCACTCTCCACCACTGTCACACACCACTCTCCACCACTGTCACACACCACTCTCCACCACTGTCACACACACCACTCTCCACCACTGTCACACACCACTCCCCACCACTGTCACACACACCACTCCCCACCACTGTCACACACACCACTCCCCACCACTGTCACACACCACTCTCCACCACTGTCACACACACCACTCTCCACCACTGTCACACACACCACTCTCCACCACTGTCACACACCACTCTCCACCACTGTCACACACCACTCTCCACCACTGTCACACACCACTCTCCACCACTGTCACACACACCACTCTCCACCACTGTCACACACCACTCCCCACCAATGTCACACACACCACTCCCCACCACTGTCACACACCACTCTCCACCACTGTCACACACACCACTCTCCACCACTGTCACATACACCACTCCCCACCACTGTCACACACCACTCTCCACCACTGTCACACACACCACTCCCCACCACTGTCACACACCACTCTCCACCACTGTCACACACCACTCTCCACCACTGTCACACACCACTCTCCACCACTGTCACACACACCACTCTCCACCACTGTCACACACCACTCCCCACCACTGTCACACACACCACTCCCCACCACTGTCACACACACCACTCCCCACCACTGTCACACACCACTCTCCACCACTGTCACACACACCACTCTCCACCACTGTCACACACACCACTCCCCACCACTGTCACACACCACTCTCCACCACTGTCACACACCACTCTCCACCACTGTCACACACCACTCTCCATCACTGTCACACACACCACTCTCCACCACTGTCACACACCACTCCCCACCACTGTCACACACACCACTCCCCACCACTGTCACACACCACTCTCCACCACTGTCACACACACCACTCTCCACGACTGTCACATACACCACTCCCCACCACTGTCACACACCACTCTCCACCACTGTCACACACCACTCTCCACTACTGTCACACCACTCTCCACCACTGTCACACACACCACTCTCCACAACTGTCACACACACCACTCTCCACCATTGTCACACACACACATATGCCCGAAACGCTTTGAGTAAAAGTGGCTTTAGGCATTGTATGTACTAGCTCTACCTATAAGTCAACCAATCCTTCTAAAAATTTATTGTATGTATGTACCTTACCTAAATAAAATTGTATTGTATTGTATTGTACACCACTCCCCACCACTGTCACACACCACTCTCCACCACTGTCACACACCACTCTCCACCACTGTCACACACACCACTCCTCACCACTGTCACACACCACTCTCCACTTCTGTCACACACCACTCTCCACCACTGTCACACACACCACTCTCCACCACTGTCACACACCACTCTCCACCACTGTCACACACACCACTCCCCACCACTGTCACACACCACTCTCTACCACAGTCACACACCACTCTCCACCACTGTCACACACCACTCTCCACCACTGTCACACACCACTCTCCACCACTGTCACACACACCACTCCCCACCACTGTCACACACCACTCTCTACCACTGTCACACACCACTCTCCACCACTGTCACACACCACTCTCCACCACTGTCACACACACCACTCTCCACCACTGTCACACACCACTCTCCACCACTGTCACACACCACTCTCCACCACTGTCACACACACCACTCCCCACCACTGTCACACACCACTCCCCACCACTGCCACACACCACTCTCCACCACTGTCACACACACCACTCCCCACCACTGTCACACACCACTCTCCACCACTGTCACACACCACTCTCCACTACTGTCACACACCACTCTCCACCACTGTCACACACCACTCTCCACCACTGTCACACACACCACTCCCCACCACTGTCACACACACCACTCCCCACCACTGTCACATACCAATCTCCACCACTGTCACACACACCACTCTCCACCACTGTCACACACACCACTCTCCACCACTGCCACACACCACTCTCCACCACTGTCACACACACCACTCTCCACCACTGTCACACACACCACTCTCCACCACTGTCACAC
Source organism: Procambarus clarkii (assembly GCF_040958095.1). NCBI lineage: Eukaryota > Metazoa > Arthropoda > Malacostraca > Decapoda > Cambaridae > Procambarus > Procambarus clarkii. The sequence continues at coordinate 2,608,290 of NW_027189146.1, read as the reverse complement.
ACACCACTCTCCACCACTGTCACACACACCACTCTCCACCACTGTCACACACACCACTCTCCACCACTGTCACACACCACTCCCCACCACTGTCACACACCACTCTCCACCACTGTCACACACACCACTCCCCACCACTGTCACACACACCACTCCCCACCACTGTCACACACCTTTCTCCACCACTGTCACACACACCACTCTCCACCACTGTCACACACCACTCTCCACCACTGTCACACACCACTCTCCACCACTGTCACACACCACTCTCCACCACTGTCACACACCACTCTCCACCACTGTCACACACCACTCTCCACCACTGTCACACACACCACTCCCCACTACTGTCACACACCACTCTCCACCACTGTCACACACCACTCTCCACCACTGTCACACACCACTCTCCACCACTGTCACACACACCACTCTCCACCACTGTCACACACACCACTCCCCACCACTGCCACACACCACTCTCCACCACTGTCACACACACCACTCCCCACCACTGTCACACACCACTCTACACCACTGTCACACACACCACTCTCCACTACTGTCACACACCACTCTCCACCACTGTCACACACACCACTCTTCACCACTGTCACACACACCACTCTCCACCACTGTCACACACACCACTCCCCACCACTGTCACACACCACTCCCCACCACTGCCACACACCACTCTCCACCACTGTCACACACCACTCTCCTCCACTGTCACACACACCACTCCCCACCACTGTCACACACCACTCTCCACCACTGTCACACAACACTCTCCACCACTGTCACACACCACTCTCGACCACTGTCACACACACCACTCCCCACCACTGCCACACACCACTCTCCACCACTGTCACATACAACTTTCCACCACTGTCACACACACCACTCCCCACCACTGTCACACACCACTCTCCACCACTGTCACACACACCACTCTCCACCACTGTCACACACACCACTCCCCACCACTGTCACACACCACTCTCCACCACTGTCACACACACCACTCTCCACCACTGTCACACACCACTCTCCACCACTGTCACACACCACTCTCCACCACTGTCACACACCACTCTCCACTACTGTCACACACCACTCTCCACCACTGTCACACACCACTCTCCACCACTGTCACACACACTACTCCCCACCACTGTCACACACACCACTCCCCACCACTGTCACACACCACTCTCCACCACTGTCACACACACCAATCTCCACCACTGTCACACACACCACTCTCCACCACTGTCACACACACCACTCTCCACCACTGTCACACACACCACTCTCCACCACTGTCACACACACCACTCCCCACCACTGTCACACACCACTCTCCACCACTGTCACACACCACTCCCCACCACTGTCATACACACCACTCTCCACCACTGTCACACACCACTCCCCACCACTGTCACACTCTACTCTCCACCACTGTCACACACACCACTCCCCACCACTGTCACACACACCACTCCCCACCACTGTCACACACACCACTCCTCATCACTGTCACACACCACTCTCCACCACTGTCACACACACCACTCTCCACCACTGTCACACACACCACTCCCCACCACTGTCACACACCACTCCCCACCACTGTCACACTCCACTCTCCACCACTGTCACACACACCACTCTCCACCACTGTCACACACCACTCTCCACCACTGTCACACACCACTCTCCACCACTGTCACACACACCACTCTCCACCACTGTCACACACCACTCTCCACCACTGTCACACACCACTCTCCACCACTGTCACACACACCACTCCCCACCACTGTCACACACACCACTCCCCACCACTGCCACACACCACTCCCCACCACTGTCACACACACCACTCTCCACCACTGTCACACACACCACTCCCCATGTTACGGCCCTCTCGGGACGCAACGGGGTTCTTACTCTGATGTCGTTAGAGGAAGATATATATCCGACCCCAAGCCAGTAGAGGCTATCAAGGGATGCGATCCGTGACGCAAGTAACTTAAAGGGAGTAGGGAAAGAAAGGTAAGAACTTAATATAATATAATTTTCACCATCACCATTTAAATATATAAAAGTAAAACGTACACAAGGGGGAGGGGTATTAACACTTCACAAAGGGGATCAACACTGTAGTCTTCTGCTGGAGACTATGGATCCTCGAAGCTAGATGCCGAGTCCGCGGCGCTTTCTTCGTGGCCTCAAGACGTGTCCTCTGAGAACGCCGAGTCTACCCTGGCCACAGGTCAGCCACAACACAGGTCCACTGGGGGCACCGTCGTGGAGGCCGTCAACCACGCGTCCAGCAGGTCTGCTGGCAGGTACTGAGCCACCAAGGCTGGTACGGCCACTCCACGAACGATAAAAGGGGTACGCCCTAGACAGGAGTCTCGTGTGATATCACCAATCACCCTCCTGTCCTCAATACCCCAGTGGATTATCGTCTCCAACCGTCGGTCCCGGGTAAATCCTTCCACTGCCACTCCACTGGCAGGCTTAACACACCACAGTGTTCTTCCGGGGGGACGACGTCACGACAGCTGCAGCAAACTTCACTATATGGAGACTGGCTGCCTCGGGTAGACTGACTCCACCTTCAACACAGTGGTCCCAGGTCGGCTCTGTAAGCAGACACGTCATTAATAACCGGGACACTAATACACCACACTCACAGGCTCAGATACAAACGCCCGACATATCCACTCCATAGATGGCGTTGTCGTCGGAGCACCACCTCACCAGAGGTCAGGAGCGGCGGTGTTGAGCGCTGAACCAGACTGGAAACTGGTCCTCGAGGCCAGTACACGCTGTCCTCACTAGGTGTCGTCGTTCGTTTGGCGGGGGTTTCGGGAGCTGACCCACAGATGGCGTGTTTGTCACTGCTCCAGGCTCGGACGTTGAATCCGGGTTCGTAACACCTCCCCACCAAAAAGAATTTGGTTTGGGGTTCTATAAAAAGAAACACAAACCAAATTAGTACAACGACACAACTCCAAATGGACACACATGCTTTATGATCTGGAATAGCGAGGCTGTCTCGTCCACAGAACTGTCCTACTGGGCAATTCCGGCTCAATGGGAACTTTAAAATTGAAGGCGATGACCTGCCTGACATAATCTTCCACACCTCCTCTGCGATGGCAAACAGGGGCATCATCTCACATCTCTCGAGTAAGGATCGGTGTAGACACGATCTGGGGTGACTCGACACTTCCCTATGTCGTAGCACCGATGATGGCTGACCACAGACGGCATTTCTGGTGCCAGTCCGATGGTCCTTCAGGGAGACAGGAACCTGGAATACAGGGGTCTGATAATTCAGAGTGATCGCGACAGTGGGTAAGTCAATACTTACAGCATACCCTACTAGGTTCACACCTAGTCCCAACAGGGCTGCTTGTACGTCGCAGATGGCATTCACTCTGCCACCGTCAGGTCGACCAACGTTCTGCATAACGCTGCTTTGAGGCTCAGCTATCACGCGAGGGGTGTCAACCTGTCGGAAACAGTCACTCATATTATCACATGTCGTACCTCCTGTATCATCTATTACCTCCCAGGTCCCTTCTTCAACTGCAACACTTGCAGTACAACTCTCCAATCCCTGGGACCTCTTCGCGATGTTCATGGGAGCCATCATTCGTCGGGTCGTCCACCGGTCCTCACTGAGAGCACAAACAAGAACACATACGAAAAACAAACAAAATACCGATAGGAAACATTTGGTAAGTCGAGGGATAAGTTTCCTGAGCTTGTCATGTCCATAGCCGGCACCATCCACTAGCCTGGCTTGGACCAAAGAGGGCACTAGACCTTTAGAACATACCTCTGACGTCTGGGGAATCTCTGGCTGGTCCACTACACACTGTAACTTGCCATACCGCAAGCACACCTCAGCCTTCGCTCCAGACTCGTTGGTATCCGTGGGTGTCTGCACACAAGGCCTCTTTTCTAGCTCAGGTACTTCTGCCATCGTAACCTCATGTTCCTTGTCGAGAGAATCAGGAGACACTGCTAAATAACTGTCGATCTGCGGGGGAGAGGACAAATTAGACATGTTCAAATCCGGGTATGTCTTTACCTGGACATTACCATTGCCTGTTATCACCTCCGACCTTGCTGTTCTGGTAGACTCGTCCGCAACCTTGGGACGATTGGTGCTCCAATCGGTCACCAAGTCGTTGGCTAGTACCACGTCAATCCCAGCCACAGGGAGGGTATCGACTACTGCCAACTCACATGTGCCGCTGAAATAAGGCGAGTCAAGATGTACTGGCACAAAGGGGGCGATGTACTGCGTCCTAGGAAACCCAACCAGGATCACCTCTGGTCTCCCATCCACACTTACTCCCTCGGGTAACGAGCTCTTCACGATCAGGGACTGGGCTGCTCCACTATCTCTGAGCACTACAACTGATCTACCAGTATGACCACTCGTTACATACCCGGTTGAAGTGTGAGGGGCCAACAAACTTGGTCCTTCCTGTGTCGTCGTAGACTGGTTTCCTACTGGTGATGTAACACAGCTCATCAACATCACCTCCCTTCGTGCGCTGCCACCTCTTCTGCCTCGGCACCTAGCAGCTATGTGTCCCTTCTGCCCACAAGTCCAGCACACCATGTTCCTCCTCGGACTACGGTGTTTCGGACTACTAGGACTTGTTCTTCGAGGGCTACTTGGGGGCGTCTTCTTAGCGCTTCGTGGGACGGGTCTTTCTTCTTCGTCATGAGGTCTGTCAAACCGGCGCTGGTAATTCCTTGGGACGTACTTAGCAGACGGCCTATGAGTCAGGATGTACTCTTCAGCCATGGTGGCTGCTGCACTCAAGGTCTCCACCTGCTGCTCTTCTAAGTATGTCTTGAGGTCTCCAGACAAACAATCCTTGAAGTCTTCGAGCAGAATCAGCTGTTCGAGGTCTTCCTTGGTCTCCACCTTCCGAGAGGCACACCATTCTTGAAAAAGTCGCTCCTTGATGGTGGCGAATTCGGTGAAAGTGTGCTCTGAGGTCTTCTTCAGGTTTCTGAACTTTTGCCTATATGCCTCAGGTACCAATTGGTACGCCATGAGCACCACTTTCTTCACCATATCGTAATCGCCGGAGTCGTCAAGGGATAACGTAGAGTAGGCAATTTGGGCCTTCCCAGTCAAAACTGACTGTATCATGATGGCCCAATTCTCCCTTGGCCACTCCAAAGAGGCAGCGACTTTCTCGAAGGCTGCAAAGAACTTCGAGACTTCCCTCTCATTGAATTTGGGGACCATTTTGATATTTCTTACCGGATCGAAACCGCTTACTCCAGTTTGTCTCTGTCCAGCGCCTAGTCGTAAAACTTCTAGTTCATGTTGTCTTTGTCTTTCCTCCCTTTCTCGCTCTCGTTCTTCTCTCTCTCGTCTCTCTTCTCTTTCTCGTTCTTCTCTCTCTCTTTCTCGTTCTTCTCTCTCTCTTTCTCGTTCTTCTCTTCTTTCTTCTCTTTCTAATTCTAAACGCCTCATCGCCAATTCTTTTTCTTTCATCTCCATTTCTTTATCTTTTAATTCTCGTTCTACTTCTAACTTCTTCCACTCTATCTCGCGATTGATCTCTAGGGCACGCATTTTGACTGTTAGGATGCTGATATTAAGCTCACCTGCATCACTGTCAATGTCACTGCCCTTGTCTTCCTTTTCCGTGGAAGCTATGTCTGCACTTTCCTTTGTACTAGGAGTCTCGCCTTCCTGTTTCTCTTCTGCCTTCAGGTGCCGGTGAACCTTGGACAAGATCTCCACACGGGAATCACTGGCACGGATCTTGATCTCCAGGTAGGCGCTCACTAGTACAAGTTCCGGTTTGCTCAGATACTTTAATCTGGCAAGACAGTCCACTCTGTTCAGAAAAGCCTGAACATCGTCCAGATCATCGATGGTAGCTTTGTCTGCCATTGTCACAGATGGAACACTTAGCACTTATCACACCGTTTACACGTTAGCACTTAACACGCCGAGCACTGTTCTACGCCAATATTGCACTTTATCGCACCAAACACTGCACTTGTCAATATTGCACGTAATCACTTCGGGCACCACACTACCCAATATTGCACCGAGTCCTAGCGAACACTTCGCTCTACAATATTGCACTGAATCACTGAGCACCGCACTAGTCAATATTGCACTTAATCGCTTAATCACAGCGAGCACCGCACTGCTCAATATCGCGCTTAGTCACTCTGAGCACCGCACAGGACGTATAACGTCGCAATCGTCACACACAGGGGGAATTATTTACAGGGATTACGCCACTTCACCACCCCTGTCAAACATACTTAACAAGGGGACGGATCCCGCTGGGGATGCCAATTATGTTACGGCCCTCTCGGGACGCAACGGGGTTCTTACTCTGATGTCGTTAGAGGAAGATATATATCCGACCCCAAGCCAGTAGAGGCTATCAAGGGATGCGATCCGTGACGCAAGTAACTTAAAGGGAGTAGGGAAAGAAAGGTAAGAACTTAATATAATATAATTTTCACCATCACCATTTAAATATATAAAAGTAAAACGTACACAAGGGGGAGGGGTATTAACACTTCACAAAGGGGATCAACACTGTAGTCTTCTGCTGGAGACTATGGATCCTCGAAGCTAGATGCCGAGTCCGCGGCGCTTTCTTCGTGGCCTCAAGACGTGTCCTCTGAGAACGCCGAGTCTACCCTGGCCACAGGTCAGCCACAACACAGGTCCACTGGGGGCACCGTCGTGGAGGCCGTCAACCACGCGTCCAGCAGGTCTGCTGGCAGGTACTGAGCCACCAAGGCTGGTACGGCCACTCCACGAACGATAAAAGGGGTACCCCTAGACAGGAGTCTCGTGTGATATCACCAATCACCCTCCTGTCCTCAATACCCCAGTGGATTATCGTCTCCAACCGTCGGTCCCGGGTAAATCCTTCCACTGCCACTCCACTGGCAAGCTTAACACACCACAGTGTTCTTCCGGGGGGACGACGTCACGACAGCTGCAGCAAACTTCACTATATGGAGACTGGCTGCCTCGGGTAGACTGACTCCACCTTCAACACAGTGGTCCCAGGTCGGCTCTGTAAGCAGACACGTCATTAATAACCGGGACACTAATACACCACACTCACAGGCTCAGATACAAACGCCCGACATATCCACTCCATAGATGGCGTTGTCGTCGGAGCACCACCTCACCAGAGGTCAGGAGCGGCGGTGTTGAGCGCTGAACCAGACTGGAAACTGGTCCTCGAGGCCAGTACACGCTGTCCTCACTAGGTGTCGTCGTTCGTTTGGCGGGGGTTTCGGGAGCTGACCCACAGATGGCGTGTTTGTCACTGCTCCAGGCTCGGACGTTGAATCCGGGTTCGTAACACCCCACCACTGTCACACACCACTCTCCACCACTGTCACACACCACTCTCCACCACTGTCACACACACCACTCTCCACCACTGTCACACACACCACTCCCCACCACTGTCACACACCACTCTCCACCACTGTCACACACACCACTCTCCACCACTGTCACACACCACTCTCCACCACTGTCACACACCACTCTCCACCACTGTCACACACACCACTCCCCACCACTGTCACACACACCACTCCCCACCACTGCCACACACCACTCCCCACCACTGTCACACACACCACTCTCCACCACTGTCACACACACCACTCCCCACCACTGTCACACACCACTCTCCACCACTGTCACACACCACTCTCCACTACTGTCACACACCACTCTCCACCACTGTCACACACACCACTCCCCACCACTGTCACACACACCACTCCCCACCACTGCCACACACCACTCTCCACCACTGTCACACACCACTCTCCACCACTGTCACACACACCACTCTCCACCACTGCCACACACCACTCTCCACCACTGTCACACACACCACTCTCCACCACTGTCACACACACCACTCTCCACCACTGTCACACACACCACTCTCCACCACTGTCACACACACCACTCTCCACCACTGTCACACACACCACTCTCCACTACTGTCACACACCACTCCCCACCACTGTCACACACCACTCTCCACCACTGTCACACACCACTCTCCACCACTGTCACACACACCACTCTCCACCACTGTCACACACACCACTCCCCACCACTGTCACACACCACTCTCCACCATTGTCACACACACACATATGCCCGAAACGCTTTGCGTAATAGTGGCTTTTGGCATTGTATGTACTAGCTCTACCTATAAGTCAACCAATCCTTGTAAAAATTTATTGTATGTATGTACCTTACCTAAATAAAATTGTATTGTATTGTATTGTACACCACTCCCCACCACTGTCACACACCACTCTCCACCACTGTCACACACCACTCTCCACCACTGTCACACACACCACTCCCCACCACTGTCACACACACCACTCCCCACCACTGTCACACACCACTCTACACCACTGTCACACACACCACTCTCCACTACTGTCACACACCACTCTCCACCACTGTCACACACACCACTCTTCACCACTGTCACACACACCACTCTCCACCACTGTCACACACACCACTCCCCACCACTGTCACACACCACTCCCCACCACTGCCATACACCACTGTCCACCACTGTCACACACCACTCTCCACCACTGTCACACACACCACTCCCCACCACTGTCACACACACCGCTCTCCACCACTGTCACACACACCACTCCTCACCACTGCCACACACACCACTCCCCACCACTGCCACACACCACTCTCCACCACTGTCACACACCACTCTCCACCACTGTCACACACACCACTCCCCACCACTGTCACACACCACTCTCCACCACTGTCACACACACCGCTCTCCACCACTGTCACACACACCACTCCCCACCACTGTCACACACCACTCTCCACCACTGTCACACACACACCACTCTCCACCACTGTCACACACCACTCTCCACCACTGTCACACACCACTCTCCACCACTGTCACACACACCACTCCCCACCACTGTCACACACACCACTCCCCACCACTGTCACACACCTTTCTCCACCACTGTCACACACCACTCTCCACCACTGTCACACACCACTCTCCACCACTGTCACACACACCACTCTCCACCACTGTCACACACACCACTCCCCACCACTGTCACACACCACTCTCCACCATTGTCACACACACACATATGCCCGAAACGCTTTGCGTAATAGTGGCTTTAGGCATTGTATGTACTAGCTCTACCTATAAGTCAACCAATCCTTGTAAAAATTTATTGTATGTATGTACCTTACCTAAATAAAATTGTATTGTATTGTATTGTACACCACTCCCCACCACTGTCACACACCACTCTCCACCACTGTCACACACCACTCTCCACCACTGTCACACACACCACTCCCCACCACTGTCACACACCACTCTCCACCACTGTCACACACCACTCTCCACCACTGTCACACACACCACTCCCCACCACTGTCACACACCACTCTCCACCACTGTCACACACCACTCTCCACCACTGTCACACACACCACTCCCCACCACTGTCACACACCACTCTCCACCACTGTCACACACACCACTCCCCACCACTGTCACACACCACTCTCCACCACTGTCACACACACCACTCCCCACCACTGTCACACACCACTCTCCACAACTGTCACACACACCACTCCCCACCACTGTCACACACCACTCCCCACCACTGCCACACACCACTCTCCACCACTGTCACACACACCACTCCCCACCACTGTCACACACCACTCTACACCACTGTCACACACACCACTCTCCACTACTGTCACACACCACTCTCCACCACTGTCACACACACCACTCTCCACCACTGTCACACACACCACTCTCCACCACTGTCACACACACCACTCCCCACCATTGTCACACACCACTCCCCACCACTGCCACACACCACTCTCCACCACTGTCACACACCACTCTCCACCACTGTCACACACACCACTCCCCACCACTGTCACACACCACTCTCCACCACTGTCACACACCACTCTCCACCACTGTCACACACCACTCTCGACCACTGTCACACACACCACTCCCCACCACTGTCACACACCACTCTCCACCACTGTCACACACAACTTTCCACCACTGTCACACACACCACTCCCCACCACTGTCACACACCACTCTCCACCACTGTCACACACACCACTCTCCACCACTGTCACACACACCACTCCCCACCACTGTCGCACACCACTCTCCACCACTGTCACACACACCACTCTCCACCACTGTCAAACACCACTCTCCACCACTGTCACACACCACTCTCCACCACTGTCACACACCACTCTCCACTACTGTCACACACCACTCTCCACCACTGTCACACACCACTCTCCACCACTGTCACACACACCACTCCCCACCACTGTCACACACACCACTCCCCACCACTGTCACACACCACTCTCCACCACTGTCACACACACCACTCATCACCACTGTCACACACCACTCTCCACCACTGCCACACACCACTCTCCACCACTGTCACACACACCACTCTCCACCACTGTCACACACACCACTCTCCACCACTGTCACACACACCACTCTCCACCACTGTCACACACACCACTCTCCACCACTGTCACACACACCACTCATCACCACTGTCACACACCACTCTCCACCACTGCCACACACCACTCTCCACCACTGTCACACACACCACTCTCCACCACTGTCACACACACCACTCTCCACCACTGTCACACACACCACTCTCCACCACTGTCACACACACCACTCTCCACCACTGTCACACACACCACTCCCCACCACTGTCACACACCACTCTCCACCACTGTCACACACACCACTCTCCACCACTGTCACACACACCACTCCCCACCACTGTCACACACCACTCTCCACCACTGTCACACACCACTCTCCACCACTGTCACACACCACTCTCCACCACTGTCACACACACCACTCTCCACCACTGTCACACACCACTCCCCACCACTGTCACACACACCACTCCCCACCACTGTCACACACACCACTCCCCACCACTGTCACACACCACTCTCCACCACTGTCACACACACCACTCTCCACCACTGTCACACACACCACTCCCCACCACTGTCACACACCACTCTCCACCACTGTCACACACCACTCTCCACCACTGTCACACACCACTCTCCACCACTGTCACACACACCACTCTCCACCACTGTCACACACCACTCCCCACCACTGTCACACACACCACTCCCCACCACTGTCACACACCACTCTCCACCACTGTCACACACACCACTCTCCACCACTGTCACATACACCACTCCCCACCACTGTCACACACCATTCTCCACCACTGTCACACACCACTCTCCACCACTGTCACACACCACTCTCCACCACTGTCACACACACCACTCTCCACCACTGTCACACACACCACTCTCCACCACTGTCACACACACCACGCCCCACCACTGTCACACACCACTCTCCACCACTGTCACACACCACTCTCCACCACTGTCACACACCACTCTCCACCACTGTCACACACACCACTCCCCACCACTGCCACACACACCACTCCCCACCACTGTCACACACCTCTCTCCACCACTGTCACACACCACTCTCCACCACTGTCACACAACACTCTCCATCACTGTCACACACAACTCTCCACCACTGTCACACACCACTCTCCACCACTGTCACACACACCACTCTCCACCACTGACACACACACCACTCCCCACCACTGTCACACACCCCTCTCCACAACTGTCACACACACCACTCCCCACCACTATCACACACAACTCTCCACCACTGTCACACACACCACTCTCCACCACTGTCACACACACCACTCTCCACTACTGTCACACACACCACTCCCCACCAATGTCACACACCACTCTCCACAACTGTCACACACACCACTCCCCACCTCTATCACACACCACTCTCCACCACTGTCACACACACCACTCCCCACTACTGTCACACACCACTCTCCACCACTGTCACACACACCACTCCCCACCACTGTCACACACCACTCTCCACCACTGTCACACACACCACTCTCCACCACTGTCACACACCACTCTCCACCACTGTCACACACACCACTCCCCACCACTGTCACACACCACTCTCCACCACTGTCACACACCACTCTCCACCACTGTCACACACACCACTCTCCACCTCTGTCACACACACCACTCCCCACCACTGCCACACTCCACTCTCCACCACTGTCACACACCACTCTCCACCACTGTCACACACCACTCTCCACCACTGTCACACACACCATTCCCCACCACTGCCACACTCCACTCTCCACCACTGTCACACACCACTCTCCACCACTGTCACACACCACTCTCCACCACTGTCACACACACCACTCTCCACCACTGTCACACACCACTCTCCACCACTGTCACACACCACTCTCCACCACTGTCACACACCACTCTCCATCACTGTCACACACACCACTCTCCACCACTGTCACACACACCACTTCCCACCACTGTCACACACACCACTCTCCACCACTGTCACACACCACTCTCCACCACTGTCACACACCACTCTCCACCACTGTCACACACCACTCTCCACCACTGTCACACACCACTCCCCACCACTGCCACACACCACTCTCCACCACTGTCACATACACCACTCCCCACCACTGTCACACACCACTCCCCACCACTGTCACACAGCACTCTCCACCACTGTCACACACCACTCTCCACCACTGTCACACACTACTCTCCATCACTGTCACACACACCACTCTCCACCACTGTCACACACACCACTCCCCACCACTGTCACACACCACTCTCCACCATTGTCACACACACACATATGCCCGAAACGCTTTGCGTAATAGTTGCTTTAGGCATTGTATGTACTAGCTCTACCTATAAGTCAACCAATCCTTGTAAAAATTTATTGTATGTATGTACCTTACCTAAATAAAATTGTATTGTATTGTATTGTACACCACTCCCCACCACTGTCACACACCACTCTCCACCACTGTCACACACCACTCTCCACCACTGTCACACATACCTCTCCCCACCACTGTCACACACCACTCTCCACCACTGTCACACACCACTCTCCACCACTGTCACACACACCACTCCCCACCACTGTCACACACCACTCTCCACCACTGTCACACACCACTCTCCACCACTGTCACACACACCACTCCCCACCACTGTCACACACCACTCTCCACCACTGTCACACACACCACTCCCCACCACTGTCACACACCACTCTCCACCACTGTCACACACACCACTCCCCACCACTGTCACACACCACTCTCCACCACTGTCACACACACCACTCCCCACCACTGTCACACACCACTCCCCACCACTGCCACACACCACTCTCCACCACTGTCACACACACCACTCCCCACCACTGTCACACACCACTCTACACCACTGTCACACACACCACTCTCCACTACTGTCACACACCACTCTCCACCACTGTCACACACACCACTCTCCACCACTGTCACACACACCACTCTCCACCACTGTCACACACACCACTCCCCACCACTGTCACACACCACTCCCCACCACTGCCACACACCACTCTCCACCACTGTCACACACCACTCTCCACCACTGTCACACACACCACTCCCCACCACTGTCACACACCACTCTCCACCACTGTCACACACCACTCTCCACCACTGTCACACACCACTCTCGACCACTGTCACACACACCACTCCCCACCACTGTCACACACCACTCTCCACCACTGTCACACACAACTTTCCACCACTGTCACACACACCACTCCCCACCACTGTCACACACCACTCTCCGCCACTGTCACACACACACCTCTCCACCACTGTCACACACACCACTCCCCACCACTGTCACACACCACTCTCCACCACTGTCACACACACCACTCTCCACCACTGTCAAACACCACTCTCCACCACTGTCACACACCACTCTCCACCACTGTCACACACCACTCTCCACTACTGTCACACACCACTCTCCACCACTGTCACACACCACTCTCCACCACTGTCACACACATTACTCCCCACCACTGTCACACACACCACTCCCCACCACTGTCACACACCACTCTCCACCACTGTCACACACACCACTCATCACCACTGTCACACACCACTCTCCACCACTGCCACACACCACTCTCCACCACTGTCACACACACCACTCTCCACCACTGTCACACACACCACTCTCCACCACTGTCACACACACCACTCTCCACCACTGTCACACACACCACTCTCCACCACTGTCACACACACCACTCCCCACCACTGTCACACACAACTCTCCACCACTGTCACACACCACTCCCCACCACTCTCATACACACCACTCTCCACCACTGTCACACACCACTCCCCACCACTGTCACACTCCACTCTCCACCACTGTCACACAAACCACTCCCCACCACTGTCACACACACCACTCCCCACCACTGTCACACACCACTCTCCACCACTGTCACACACCACTCTCCACCACTGTCACACACCACTCTCCACCACTGTCACACACACCACTCTCCACCACTGTCACACACCACTCCCCACCACTGTCACACACACCACTCCCCACCACTGTCACACACACCACTCCCCACCACTGTCACACACCACTCTCCACCACTGTCACACACACCACTCTCCACCACTGTCACACACACCACTCCCCACCACTGTCACACACCACTCTCCACCACTGTCACACACCACTCTCCACCACTGTCACACACCACTCTCCACCACTGTCACACACACCACTCTCCACCACTGTCACACACCACTCCCCACCAATGTCACACACACCACTCCCCACCACTGTCACACACCACTCTCCACCACTGTCACACACACCACTCTCCACCACTGTCACATACACCACTCCCCACCACTGTCACACACCACTCTCCACCACTGTCACACACACCACTCCCCACCACTGTCACACACCACTCTCCACCACTGTCACACACCACTCTCCACCACTGTCACACACCACTCTCCACCACTGTCACACACACCACTCTCCACCACTGTCACACACCACTCCCCACCACTGTCACACACACCACTCCCCACCACTGTCACACACACCACTCCCCACCACTGTCACACACCACTCTCCACCACTGTCACACACACCACTCTCCACCACTGTCACACACACCACTCCCCACCACTGTCACACACCACTCTCCACCACTGTCACACACCACTCTCCATCACTGTCACACACACCACTCTCCACCACTGTCACACACCACTCCCCACCACTGTCACACACACCACTCCCCACCACTGTCACACACCACTCTCCACCACTGTCACACACACCACTCTCCACGACTGTCACATACACCACTCCCCACCACTGTCACACACCACTCTCCACCACTGTCACACACCACTCTCCACTACTGTCACACCACTCTCCACCACTGTCACACACACCACTCTCCACAACTGTCACACACACCACTCTCCACCATTGTCACACACACACATATGCCCGAAACGCTTTGAGTAAAAGTGGCTTTAGGCATTGTATGTACTAGCTCTACCTATAAGTCAACCAATCCTTCTAAAAATTTATTGTATGTATGTACCTTACCTAAATAAAATTGTATTGTATTGTATTGTACACCACTCCCCACCACTGTCACACACCACTCTCCACCACTGTCACACACCACTCTCCACCACTGTCACACACACCACTCCTCACCACTGTCACACACCACTCTCCACTTCTGTCACACACCACTCTCCACCACTGTCACACACACCACTCTCCACCACTGTCACACACCACTCTCCACCACTGTCACACACACCACTCCCCACCACTGTCACACACCACTCTCTACCACAGTCACACACCACTCTCCACCACTGTCACACACCACTCTCCACCACTGTCACACACCACTCTCCACCACTGTCACACACACCACTCCCCACCACTGTCACACACCACTCTCTACCACTGTCACACACCACTCTCCACCACTGTCACACACCACTCTCCACCACTGTCACACACACCACTCTCCACCACTGTCACACACCACTCTCCACCACTGTCACACACCACTCTCCACCACTGTCACACACACCACTCCCCACCACTGTCACACACCACTCCCCACCACTGCCACACACCACTCTCCACCACTGTCACACACACCACTCCCCACCACTGTCACACACCACTCTCCACCACTGTCACACACCACTCTCCACTACTGTCACACACCACTCTCCACCACTGTCACACACCACTCTCCACCACTGTCACACACACCACTCCCCACCACTGTCACACACACCACTCCCCACCACTGTCACATACCAATCTCCACCACTGTCACACACACCACTCTCCACCACTGTCACACACACCACTCTCCACCACTGCCACACACCACTCTCCACCACTGTCACACACACCACTCTCCACCACTGTCACACACACCACTCTCCACCACTGTCACACACACCACTCTCCACCACTGTCACACACACCACTCTCCACCACTGTCACACACACCACTCTCCACCACTGTCACACACCACTCCCCACCACTGTCACACACCACTCTCCACCACTGTCACACACACCACTCCCCACCACTGTCACACACACCACTCCCCACCACTGTCACACACCTTTCTCCACCACTGTCACACACACCACTCTCCACCACTGTCACACACCACTCTCCACCACTGTCACACACCACTCTCCACCACTGTCACACACCACTCTCCACCACTGTCACACACCACTCTCCACCACTGTCACACACCACTCTCCACCACTGTCACACACACCACTCCCCACTACTGTCACACACCACTCTCCACCACTGTCACACACCACTCTCCACCACTGTCACACACCACTCTCCACCACTGTCACACACACCACTCTCCACCACTGTCACACACACCACTCCCCACCACTGCCACACACCACTCTCCACCACTGTCACACACACCACTCCCCACCACTGTCACACACCACTCTACACCACTGTCACACACACCACTCTCCACTACTGTCACACACCACTCTCCACCACTGTCACACACACCACTCTTCACCACTGTCACACACACCACTCTCCACCACTGTCACACACACCACTCCCCACCACTGTCACACACCACTCCCCACCACTGCCACACACCACTCTCCACCACTGTCACACACCACTCTCCTCCACTGTCACACACACCACTCCCCACCACTGTCACACACCACTCTCCACCACTGTCACACAACACTCTCCACCACTGTCACACACCACTCTCGACCACTGTCACACACACCACTCCCCACCACTGCCACACACCACTCTCCACCACTGTCACATACAACTTTCCACCACTGTCACACACACCACTCCCCACCACTGTCACACACCACTCTCCACCACTGTCACACACACCACTCTCCACCACTGTCACACACACCACTCCCCACCACTGTCACACACCACTCTCCACCACTGTCACACACACCACTCTCCACCACTGTCACACACCACTCTCCACTACTGTCACACACCACTCTCCACCACTGTCACACACCACTCTCCACCACTGTCACACACACTACTCCCCACCACTGTCACACACACCACTCCCCACCACTGTCACACACCACTCTCCACCACTGTCACACACACCAATCTCCACCACTGTCACACACACCACTCTCCACCACTGTCACACACACCACTCTCCACCACTGTCACACACACCACTCCCCACCACTGTCAAACACCACTCTCCACCACTGTCACACACCACTCCCCACCACTGTCATACACACCACTCTCCACCACTGTCACACACCACTCCCCACCACTGTCACACTCTACTCTCCACCACTGTCACACACACCACTCCCCACCACTGTCACACACACCACTCCCCACCACTGTCACACACACCACTCCTCATCACTGTCACACACCACTCTCCACCACTGTCACACACACCACTCTCCACCACTGTCACACACACCACTCCCAACCACTGTCACACACCACTCCCCACCACTGTCACACTCCACTCTCCACCACTGTCACACACACCACTCTCCACCACTGTCACACACCACTCTCCACCACTGTCACACACCACTCTCCACCACTGTCACACACACCACTCTCCACCACTGTCACACACCACTCTCCACCACTGTCACACACCACTCTCCACCACTGTCACACACACCACTCCCCACCACTGTCACACACACCACTCCCCACCACTGCCACACACCACTCCCCACCACTGTCACACACACCACTCTCCACCACTGTCACACACACCACTCCCCATGTTACGGCCCTCTCGGGACGCAACGGGGTTCTTACTCTGATGTCGTTAGAGGAAGATATATATCCGACCCCAAGCCAGTAGAGGCTATCAAGGGATGCGATCCGTGACGCAAGTAACTTAAAGGGAGTAGGGAAAGAAAGGTAAGAACTTAATATAATATAATTTTCACCATCACCATTTAAATATATAAAAGTAAAACGTACACAAGGGGGAGGGGTATTATCACTTCACAAAGGGGATCAACACTGTAGTCTTCTGCTGGAGACTATGGATCCTCGAAGCTAGATGCCGAGTCCGCGGCGCTTTCTTCGTGGCCTCAAGACGTGTCCTCTGAGAACGCCGAGTCTACCCTGGCCACAGGTCAGCCACAACACAGGTCCACTGGGGGCACCGTCGTGGAGGCCGTCAACCACGCGTCCAGCAGGTCTGCTGGCAGGTACTGAGCCACCAAGGCTGGTACGGCCACTCCACGAACGATAAAAGGGGTACGCCCTAGACAGGAGTCTCGTGTGATATCACCAATCACCCTCCTGTCCTCAATACCCCAGTGGATTATCGTCTCCAACCGTCGGTCCCGGGTAAATCCTTCCACTGCCACTCCACTGGCAGGCTTAACACACCACAGTGTTCTTCCGGGGGGACGACGTCACGACAGCTGCAGCAAACTTCACTATATGGAGACTGGCTGCCTCGGGTAGACTGACTCCACCTTCAACACAGTGGTCCCAGGTCGGCTCTGTAAGCAGACACGTCATTAATAACCGGGACACTAATACACCACACTCACAGGCTCAGATACAAACGCCCGACATATCCACTCCATAGATGGCGTTGTCGTCGGAGCACCACCTCACCAGAGGTCAGGAGCGGCGGTGTTGAGCGCTGAACCAGACTGGAAACTGGTCCTCGAGGCCAGTACACGCTGTCCTCACTAGGTGTCGTCGTTCGTTTGGCGGGGGTTTCGGGAGCTGACCCACAGATGGCGTGTTTGTCACTGCTCCAGGCTCGGACGTTGAATCCGGGTTCGTAACACCCCACCACTGTCACACACCACTCTCCACCACTGTCACACACCACTCTCCACCACTGTCACACACACCACTCTCCACCACTGTCACACACACCACTCCCCACCACTGTCACACACCACTCTCCACCACTGTCACACACACCACTCTCCACCACTGTCACACACCACTCTCCACCACTGTCACACACCACTCTCCACCACTGTCACACACACCACTCCCCACCACTGTCACACACACCACTCCCCACCACTGCCACACACCACTCCCCACCACTGTCACACACACCACTCTCCACCACTGTCACACACACCACTCCCCACCACTGTCACACACCACTCTCCACCACTGTCACACACACCACTCCCCACCACTGTCACACACACCACTCCCCACCACTGCCACACACCACTCTCCACCACTGTCACACACCACTCTCCACCACTGTCACACACACCACTCTCCACCACTGCCACACACCACTCTCCACCACTGTCACACACACCACTCTCCACCACTGTCACACACACCACTCTCCACCACTGTCACACACACCACTCTCCACCACTGTCACACACACCACTCTCCACCACTGTCACACACACCACTCTCCACTACTGTCACACACCACTCCCCACCACTGTCACACACCACTCTCCACCACTGTCACACACCACTCTCCACCACTGTCACACACACCACTCTCCACCACTGTCACACACACCACTCCCCACCACTGTCACACACCACTCTCCACCATTGTCACACACACACATATGCCCGAAACGCTTTGCGTAATAGTGGCTTTTGGCATTGTATGTACTAGCTCTACCTATAAGTCAACCAATCCTTGTAAAAATTTATTGTATGTATGTACCTTACCTAAATAAAATTGTATTGTATTGTATTGTACACCACTCCCCACCACTGTCACACACCACTCTCCACCACTGTCACACACCACTCTCCACCACTGTCACACACACCACTCCCCACCACTGTCACACACACCACTCCCCACCACTGTCACACACCACTCTACACCACTGTCACACACACCACTCTCCACTACTGTCACACACCACTCTCCACCACTGTCACACACACCACTCTTCACCACTGTCACACACACCACTCTCCACCACTGTCACACACACCACTCCCCACCACTGTCACACACCACTCCCCACCACTGCCATACACCACTGTCCACCACTGTCACACACCACTCTCCACCACTGTCACACACACCACTCCCCACCACTGTCACACACCACTCTCCACCACTGTCACACACCACTCTCCACCACTGTCACACACCACTCTCGACCACTGTCACACACACCACTCCCCACCACTGCCACACACCACTCTCCACCACTGTCACACACAACTTTCCACCACTGTCACACACACCACTCCCCACCACTGTCACACACCACTCTCCACCACTGTCACACACACCACTCTCCACCACTGTCACACACACCACTCCCCACCACTGTCACACACCACTCTCCACCACTGTCACACACACCACTCTCCACCACTGTCACACACCACTCTCCACCACTGTCACACACCACTCTCCACCACTGTCACACACACAACTCCCCACCACTGTCACACACACCACTCCCCACCACTGTCACACACCACTCTCCACCACTGTCACACACCACTCTCCACTACTGTCACACACCACTCTCCACCACTGTCACACACACCACTCCCCACCACTGTCACACACACCACTCCCCACCACTGCCACACACCACTCTCCACCACTGTCACACACCACTCTCCACCACTGTCACACACACCACTCTCCACCACTGCCACACACCACTCTCCACCACTGTCACACACACCACTCTCCACCACTGTCACACACACCACTCTCCACCACTGTCACACACACCACTCTCCACCACTGTCACACACACCACTCTCCACCACTGTCACACACACCACTCTCCACCACTGTCACACACCACTCCCCACCACTGTCACACACCACTCTCCACCACTGTCACACACACCACTCCCCACCACTGTCACACACACTACTCCCCACCACTGTCACACACCTTTCCCCACCACTGTCACACACACCACTCTCCACCACTGTCATACACCACTCTCCACCACTGTCACACACCACTCTCCACCACTGTCACACACCACTCTCCACCACTGTCACACACCACTCTCCACCACTGTCACACACCACTCTCCACCACTGTCACACACCACTCTCCACCACTGTCACACACACCACTCCCCACTACTGTCACACACCACTCTCCACCACTGTCACACACCACTCTCCACCACTGTCACACACCACTCTCCACCACTGTCACACACACCACTCTCCACCACTGTCACACACACCACTCCCCACCACTGTCACACACCACACTCCACCATTGTCACACACACACATATGCCCGAAACGCTTTGCGTAATAGTGGCTTTTGGCATTGTATGTACTAGCTCTACCTATAAGTCAAACAATCCTTGTAAAAATTTATTGTATGTATGTACCTTACCTAAATAAAATTGTATTGTATTGTATTGTACACCACTCCCCACCACTGTCACACACCACTCTCCACCACTGTCACACACCACTCTCCACCACTGTCACACACACCACTCCCCACCACTGTCACACACACCACTCCCCACCACTGTCACACACCACTCTACACCACTGTCACACACACCACTCTCCACTACTGTCACACACCACTCTCCACCACTGTCACACACACCACTCTTCACCACTGTCACACACACCACTCTCCACCACTGTCACACACACCACTCCCCACCACTGTCACA
Source organism: Procambarus clarkii (assembly GCF_040958095.1). Classification (NCBI taxonomy): domain Eukaryota; kingdom Metazoa; phylum Arthropoda; class Malacostraca; order Decapoda; family Cambaridae; genus Procambarus; species Procambarus clarkii. The sequence goes on along the minus strand of NW_027189146.1, from coordinate 2,585,839 downwards.
CACCACTCCCCACCACTGCCATACACCACTCTCCACCACTGTCACACACCACTCTCCACCACTGTCACACACACCACTCCCCACCACTGTCACGCACCACTCTCCACCACTGTCACACACCACTCTCCACCACTGTCACACACCACTCTCGACCACTGTCACACACACCACTCCCCACCACTGCCACACACCACTCTCCACCACTGTCACACACAACTTTCCACCACTGTCACACACACCACTCCCCACCACTGTCACACACCACTCTCCACCACTGTCACACACACCACTCTCCACCACTGTCACACACACCACTCCCCACCACTGTCACACACCACTCTCCACCACTGTCACACACACCACTCTCTACTACTGTCACACACCACTCTCCACCACTGTCACACACCACTCTCCACCACTGTCACACACCACTCTCCACTACTGTCACACACCACTCTCCACCACTGTCACACACCACTCTCCACCACTGTCACACACACCACTCCCCACCACTGTCACACACACCACTCCCCACCACTGTCACACACCACTCTCCACCACTGTCACACAAACCACTCTCCACCACTGTCACACACACCACTCTCTACCACTGTCACACACACCACTCTCCACCACTGTCACACACACCACTCTTCACCACTGTCACACACACCACTCCCCACCACTGTCACACACCACTCTCCACCACTGTCACACACCACTCCCCACCACTGTCATACACACCAATCTCCACCACTGTCACACACCACTCCCCACCACTGTCACACTCCACTCTCCACCACTGTCACACACACCACTCCCCACCACTGTCACACACACCACTCCTCATCACTGTCACACACCACTCTCCACCACTGTCACACACACCACTCTCCACCACTGTCACATACACCACTCCCCAACACTGTCACACACCACTCCCCACCACTGTCACACTCCACTCTCCACCACTGTCACACACACCACTCCCCACCACTGTCACACACACCACTCCCCACCACTGTCACACACCACTCTCCACCACTGTCACACACACCACTCTCCACCACTGTCACACACACCACTCCCCACCACTGTCACACACCACTCTCCACCACTGTCACACACCACTCTCCACCACTGTCACACACCACTCTCCACCACTGTCACACACACCACTCTCCACCACTGTCACACACCACTAACCACCACTGTCACACACACCACTCCCCACCACTGTCACACACACCACTCCCCACCACTCTCACACACCACTCTCCACCACTGTCACACACACCACTCTCCACCACTGTCACACACCACTCTCCACCACTGTCACACACCACTCTCCACCACTGTCACACACACCACTCTCCACCACTGTCACACACCACTCCCCACCAATGTCACACACACCACTCCCCACCACTGTCACACACCACTCTCCACCACTGTCACACACACCACTCTCCACCACTGTCACATACACCACTCCCCACCACTGTCACACACCACTCTCCACCACTGTCACACACACCACTCCCCACCACTGTCACACACCACTCTCCACCACTGTCACACACCACTCTCCACCACTGTCACACACCACTCTCCACCACTGTCACACACACCACTCTCCACCACTGTCACACACCACTCCCCACCACTGTCACACACACCACTCCCCACCACTGTCACACACACCACTCCCCACCACTGTCACACACCACTCTCCACCACTGTCACACACACCACTCTCCACCACTGTCACACACACCACTCCCCACCACTGTCACACACCACTCTCCACCACTGTCACACACCACTCTCCACCACTGTCACACACCACTCTCCACCACTGTCACACACACCACTCTCCACCACTGTCACAGACCACTCCCCACCACTGTCACACACACCACTCCCCACCACTGTCACACACCACTCTCCACCACTGTCACACACACCACTCTCCACCACTGTCACATACACCACTCCCCACCACTGTCACACACCACTCTCCACCACTGTCACACACCACTCTCCACTACTGTCACACCACTCTCCACCACTGTCACACACACCACTCTCCACAACTGTCACACACACCACTCTCCACCATTGTCACACACACACATATGCCCGAAACGCTTTGAGTAAAAGTGGCTTTAGGCATTGTATGTACTAGCTCTACCTATAAGTCAACCAATCCTTCTAAAAATTTATTGTATGTATGTACCTTACCTAAATAAAATTGTATTGTATTGTATTGTACACCACTCCCCACCACTGTCACACACCACTCTCCACCACTGTCACACACCACTCTCCACCACTGTCACACACACCACTCCCCACCACTGTCACACACCACTCTCCACCACTGTCACACACCACTCTCCACCACTGTCACACACACCACTCCTCACCACTGTCACACACCACTCTCCACTTCTGTCACACACCACTCTCCACCACTGTCACACACACCACTCTCCACCACTGTCACACACCACTCTCCACCACTGTCACACACACCACTCCCCACCACTGTCACACACCACTCTCTACCACAGTCACACACCACTCTCCACCACTGTCACACACCACTCTCCACCACTGTCACACACCACTCTCCACCACTGTCACACACACCACTCCCCACCACTGTCACACACCACTCTCTACCACTGTCACACACCACTCTCCACCACTGTCACACACCACTCTCCACCACTGTCACACACACCACTCTCCACCACTGTCACACACCACTCTCCACCACTGTCACACACCACTCTCCACCACTGTCACACACACCACTCCCCACCACTGTCACACACCACTCCCCACCACTGCCACACACCACTCTCCACCACTGTCACACACACCACTCCCCACCACTGTCACACACCACTCTCCACCACTGTCACACACCACTCTCCACTACTGTCACACACCACTCTCCACCACTGTCACACACCACTCTCCACCACTGTCACACACACCACTCCCCACCACTGTCACACACACCACTCCCCACCACTGTCACATACCAATCTCCACCACTGTCACACACACCACTCTCCACCACTGTCACACACACCACTCTCCACCACTGCCACACACCACTCTCCACCACTGTCACACACACCACTCTCCACCACTGTCACACACACCACTCTCCACCACTGTCACACACACCACTCTCCACCACTGTCACACACACCACTCTCCACCACTGTCACATACACCACTCCCCAACACTGTCACACACCACTCCCCACCACTGTCACACTCCACTCTCCACCACTGTCACACACACCACTCCCCACCACTGTCACACACACCACTCCCCACCACTGTCACACACCACTCTCCACCACTGTCACACACAACACTCTCCACCACTGTCACACACACCACTCCCCACCACTGTCACACACCACTCTCCACCACTGTCACACACCACTCTCCACCACTGTCACACACCACTCTCCACCACTGTCACACACACCACTCTCCACCACTGTCACACACCACTAACCACCACTGTCACACACACCACTCCCCACCACTGTCACACACACCACTCCCCACCACTCTCACACACCACTCTCCACCACTGTCACACACACCACTCTCCACCACTGTCACACACCACTCTCCACCACTGTCACACACCACTCTCCACCACTGTCACACACACCACTCTCCACCACTGTCACACACCACTCCCCACCAATGTCACACACACCACTCCCCACCACTGTCACACACCACTCTCCACCACTGTCACACACACCACTCTCCACCACTGTCACATACACCACTCCCCACCACTGTCACACACCACTCTCCACCACTGTCACACACACCACTCCCCACCACTGTCACACACCACTCTCCACCACTGTCACACACCACTCTCCACCACTGTCACACACCACTCTCCACCACTGTCACACACACCACTCTCCACCACTGTCACACACCACTCCCCACCACTGTCACACACACCACTCCCCACCACTGTCACACACACCACTCCCCACCACTGTCACACACCACTCTCCACCACTGTCACACACACCACTCTCCACCACTGTCACACACACCACTCCCCACCACTGTCACACACCACTCTCCACCACTGTCACACACCACTCTCCACCACTGTCACACACCACTCTCCACCACTGTCACACACACCACTCTCCACCACTGTCACAGACCACTCCCCACCACTGTCACACACACCACTCCCCACCACTGTCACACACCACTCTCCACCACTGTCACACACACCACTCTCCACCACTGTCACATACACCACTCCCCACCACTGTCACACACCACTCTCCACCACTGTCACACACCACTCTCCACTACTGTCACACCACTCTCCACCACTGTCACACACACCACTCTCCACAACTGTCACACACACCACTCTCCACCATTGTCACACACACACATATGCCCGAAACGCTTTGAGTAAAAGTGGCTTTAGGCATTGTATGTACTAGCTCTACCTATAAGTCAACCAATCCTTCTAAAAATTTATTGTATGTATGTACCTTACCTAAATAAAATTGTATTGTATTGTATTGTACACCACTCCCCACCACTGTCACACACCACTCTCCACCACTGTCACACACCACTCTCCACCACTGTCACACACACCACTCCCCACCACTGTCACACACCACTCTCCACCACTGTCACACACCACTCTCCACCACTGTCACACACACCACTCCTCACCACTGTCACACACCACTCTCCACTTCTGTCACACACCACTCTCCACCACTGTCACACACACCACTCTCCACCACTGTCACACACCACTCTCCACCACTGTCACACACACCACTCCCCACCACTGTCACACACCACTCTCTACCACAGTCACACACCACTCTCCACCACTGTCACACACCACTCTCCACCACTGTCACACACCACTCTCCACCACTGTCACACACACCACTCCCCACCACTGTCACACACCACTCTCTACCACTGTCACACACCACTCTCCACCACTGTCACACACCACTCTCCACCACTGTCACACACACCACTCTCCACCACTGTCACACACCACTCTCCACCACTGTCACACACCACTCTCCACCACTGTCACACACACCACTCCCCACCACTGTCACACACCACTCCCCACCACTGCCACACACCACTCTCCACCACTGTCACACACACCACTCCCCACCACTGTCACACACCACTCTCCACCACTGTCACACACCACTCTCCACTACTGTCACACACCACTCTCCACCACTGTCACACACCACTCTCCACCACTGTCACACACACCACTCCCCACCACTGTCACACACACCACTCCCCACCACTGTCACATACCAATCTCCACCACTGTCACACACACCACTCTCCACCACTGTCACACACACCACTCTCCACCACTGCCACACACCACTCTCCACCACTGTCACACACACCACTCTCCACCACTGTCACACACACCACTCTCCACCACTGTCACACACACCACTCTCCACCACTGTCACACACACCACTCTCCACCACTGTCACACACACCACTCTCCACCACTGTCACACACCACTCCCCACCACTGTCACACACCACTCTCCACCACTGTCACACACACCACTCCCCACCACTGTCACACACACCACTCCCCACCACTGTCACACACCTTTATCCACCACTGTCACACACACCACTCTCCACCACTGTCACACACCACTCTCCACCACTGTCACACACCACTCTCCACCACTGTCACACACCACTCTCCACCACTGTCACACACCACTCTCCACCACTGTCACACACCACTCTCCACCACTGTCACACACACCACTCCCCACTACTGTCACACACCACTCTCCACCACTGTCACACACCACTCTCCACCACTGTCACACACCACTCTCCACCACTGTCACACACACCACTCTCCACCACTGTCACACACACCACTCCCCACCACTGCCACACACCACTCTCCACCACTGTCACACACACCACTCCCCACCACTGTCACACACCACTCTACACCACTGTCACACACACCACTCTCCACTACTGTCACACACCACTCTCCACCACTGTCACACACACCACTCTTCACCACTGTCACACACACCACTCTCCACCACTGTCACACACACCACTCCCCACCACTGTCACACACCACTCCCCACCACTGCCACACACCACTCTCCACCACTGTCACACACCACTCTCCACCACTGTCACACACACCACTCCCCACCACTGTCACACACACCACTCCCCACCACTGTCACACACCACTCTCCACCACTGTCACACAACACTCTCCACCACTGTCACACACCACTCTCGACCACTGTCACACACACCACTCCCCACCACTGCCACACACCACTCTCCACCACTGTCACATACAACTTTCCACCACTGTCACACACACCACTCCCCACCACTGTCACACACCACTCTCCACCACTGTCACACACACCACTCTCCACCACTGTCACACACACCACTCCCCACCACTGTCACACACCACTCTCCACCACTGTCACACACACCACTCTCCACCACTGTCACACACCACTCTCCACCACTGTCACACACCACTCTCCACCACTGTCACACACCACTCTCCACTACTGTCACACACCACTCTCCACCACTGTCACACACCACTCTCCACCACTGTGACACACACTACTCCCCACCACTGTCACACACACCACTCCCCACCACTGTCACACACCACTCTCCACCACTGTCACACACACCAATCTCCACCACTGTCACACACACCACTCTCCACCACTGTCACACACACCACTCTCCACCACTGTCACACACACCACTCTCCACCACTGTCACACACACCACTCCCCACCACTGTCACACACCACTCTCCACCACTGTCACACACCACTCCCCACCACTGTCATACACACCACTCTCCACCACTGTCACACACCACTCCCCACCACTGTCACACTCTACTCTCCACCACTGTCACACACACCACTCCCCACCACTGTCACACACACCACTCCCCACCACTGTCACACACACCACTCCTCATCACTGTCACACACCACTCTCCACCACTGTCACACACACCACTCTCCACCACTGTCACACACACCACTCCCCACCACTGTCACACACCACTCCCCACCACTGTCACACTCCACTCTCCACCACTGTCACACACACCACTCTCCACCACTGTCACACACCACTCTCCACCACTGTCACACACCACTCTCCACCACTGTCACACACACCACTCTCCACCACTGTCACACACCACTCTCCACCACTGTCACACACCACTCTCCACCACTGTCACACACACCACTCCCCACCACTGTCACACACACCACTCCCCACCACTGCCACACACCACTCCCCACCACTGTCACACACACCACTCTCCACCACTGTCACACACACCACTCCCCACCACTGTCACACACCACTCTCCACCACTGTCACACACCACTCTCCACCACTGTCACACACCACTCTCCACCACTGTCACACACCACTCTCCACCACTGTCACACACACCACTCTCCACCACTGTCACACACACCACTCCCCACCACTGTCACACACCACTCTCCACCACTGTCACACACACCACTCTCCACCACTGTCACACACCACTCTCCACCACTGTCACACACCACTCTCCACCACTGTCACACACACCACTCCCCACCACTGTCACACACACCACTCCCCACCACTGCCACACACCACTCCCCACCACTGTCACACACACCACTCTCCACCACTGTCACACACACCACTCCCCACCACTGTCACACACCACTCTCCACCACTGTCACACACCACTCTCCACTACTGTCACACACCACTCTCCACCACTGTCACACACACCACTCCCCACCACTGTCACACACACCACTCCCCACCACTGCCACACACCACTCTCCACCACTGTCACACACCACTCTCCACCACTGTCACACACACCACTCTCCACCACTGCCACACACCACTCTCCACCACTGTCACACACACCACTCTCCACCACTGTCACACACACCACTCTCCACCACTGTCACACACACCACTCTCCACCACTGTCACACACACCACTCTCCACCACTGTCACACACACCACTCTCCACTACTGTCACACACCACTCCCCACCACTGTCACACACCACTCTCCACCACTGTCACACACCACTCTCCACCACTGTCACACACCACTCTCCACCACTGTCACACACACCACTCTCCACCACTGTCACACACACCACTCCCCACCACTGTCACACACCACACTCCACCATTGTCACACACACACATATGCCCGAAACGCTTTGCGTAATAGTGGCTTTTGGCATTGTATGTACTAGCTCTACCTATAAGTCAACCAATCCTTGTAAAAATTTATTGTATGTATGTACCTTACCTAAATAAAATTGTATTGTATTGTATTGTACACCACTCCCCACCACTGTCACACACCACTCTCCACCACTATCACACACCACTCTCCACCACTGTCACACACACCACTCCCCACCACTGTCACACACACCACTCCCCACCACTGTCACACACCACTCTACACCACTGTCACACACACCACTCTCCACTACTGTCACACACCACTCTCCACCACTGTCACACACACCACTCTTCACCACTGTCACACACACCACTCTCCACCACTGTCACACACACCACTCCCCACCACTGTCACACACCACTCCCCACCACTGCCATACACCACTCTCCACCACTGTCACACACCACTCTCCACCACTGTCACACACACCACTCCCCACCACTGTCACACACCACTCTCCACCACTGTCACACACCACTCTCCACCACTGTCACACACACCACTCTCCACCACTGTCACACACCACTCCCCACCAATGTCACACACACCACTCCCCACCACTGTCACACACCACTCTCCACCACTGTCACACACACCACTCTCCACCACTGTCACATACACCACTCCCCACCACTGTCACACACCACTCTCCACCACTGTCACACACACCACTCCCCACCACTGTCACACACCACTCTCCACCACTGTCACACACCACTCTCCACCACTGTCACACACCACTCTCCACCACTGTCACACACACCACTCTCCACCACTGTCACACACCACTCCCCACCACTGTCACACACACCACTCCCCACCACTGTCACACACACCACTCCCCACCACTGTCACACACCACTCTCCACCACTGTCACACACACCACTCTCCACCACTGTCACACACACCACTCCCCACCACTGTCACACACCACTCTCCACCACTGTCACACACCACTCTCCACCACTGTCACACACCACTCTCCACCACTGTCACACACACCACTCTCCACCACTGTCACACACCACTCCCCACCACTGTCACACACACCACTCCCCACCACTGTCACACACCACTCTCCACCACTGTCACACACACCACTCTCCACCACTGTCACATACACCACTCCCCACCACTGTCACACACCACTCTCCACCACTGTCACACACCACTCTCCACTACTGTCACACCACTCTCCACCACTGTCACACACACCACTCTCCACAACTGTCACACACACCACTCTCCACCATTGTCACACACACACATATGCCCGAAACGCTTTGAGTAAAAGTGGCTTTAGGCATTGTATGTACTAGCTCTACCTATAAGTCAACCATTCCTTCTAAAAATTTATTGAATGTATGTACCGTACCTAAATAAAATTGTATTGTATTGTATTGTACACCACTCCCCACCACTGTCACACACCACTCTCCACCACTGTCACACACCACTCTCCACCACTGTCACACACACCACTCCCCACCACTGTCACACACCACTCTCCACCACTGTCACACACCACTCTCCACCACTGTCACACACACCACTCCTCACCACTGTCACACACCACTCTCCACTTCTGTCACACACCACTCTCCACCACTGTCACACACACCACTCTCCACCACTGTCACACACCACTCTCCACCACTGTCACACACACCACTCCCCACCACTGTCACACACCACTCTCTACCACAGTCACACACCACTCTCCACCACTGTCACACACCACTCTCCACCACTGTCACACACCACTCTCCACCACTGTCACACACACCACTCCCCACCACTGTCACACACCACTCTCTACCACTGTCACACACCACTCTCCACCACTGTCACACACCACTCTCCACCACTGTCACACACACCACTCTCCACCACTGTCACACACCACTCTCCACCACTGTCACACACCACTCTCCACCACTGTCACACACACCACTCCCCACCACTGTCACACACCACTCCCCACCACTGCCACACACCACTCTCCACCACTGTCACACACACCACTCCCCACCACTGTCACACACCACTCTCCACCACTGTCACACACCACTCTCCACTACTGTCACACACCACTCTCCACCACTGTCACACACCACTCTCCACCACTGTCACACACACCACTCCCCACCACTGTCACACACACCACTCCCCACCACTGTCACATACCAATCTCCACCACTGTCACACACACCACTCTCCACCACTGTCACACACACCACTCTCCACCACTGCCACACACCACTCTCCACCACTGTCACACACACCACTCTCCACCACTGTCACACACACCACTCTCCACAACTGTCACACACACCACTCTCCACCACTGTCACACACACCACTCTCCACCACTGTCACACACACCACTCTCCACCACTGTCACACACCACTCCCCACCACTGTCACACACCACTCTCCACCACTGTCACACACACCACTCCCCACCACTGTCACACACACCACTCCCCACCACTGTCACACACCTTTCTCCACCACTGTCACACACACCACTCTCCACCACTGTCACACACCACTCTCCACCACTGTCACACACCACTCTCCACCACTGTCACACACCACTCTCCACCACTGTCACACACCACTCTCCACCACTGTCACACACCACTCTCCACCACTGTCACACACACCACTCCCCACTACTGTCACACACCACTCTCCACCACTGTCACACACCACTCTCCACCACTGTCACACACCACTCTCCACCACTGTCACACACACCACTCTCCACCACTGTCACACACACCACTCCCCACCACTGCCACACACCACTCTCCACCACTGTCACACACACCACTCCCCACCACTGTCACACACCACTCTACACCACTGTCACACACACCACTCTCCACTACTGTCACACACCACTCTCCACCACTGTCACACACACCACTCTTCACCACTGTCACACACACCACTCTCCACCACTGTCACACACACCACTCCCCACCACTGTCACACACCACTCCCCACCACTGCCACACACCACTCTCCACCACTGTCACACACCACTCTCCACCACTGTCACACACACCACTCCCCACCACTGTCACACACCACTCTCCACCACTGTCACACAACACTCTCCACCACTGTCACACACCACTCTCGACCACTGTCACACACACCACTCCCCACCACTGCCACACACCACTCTCCACCACTGTCACATACAACTTTCCACCACTGTCACACACACCACTCCCCACCACTGTCACACACCACTCTCCACCACTGTCACACACACCACTCTCCACCACTGTCACACACACCACTCCCCACCACTGTCACACACCACTCTCCACCACTGTCACACACACCACTCTCCACCACTGTCACACACCACTCTCCACCACTGTCACACACCACTCTCCACCACTGTCACACACCACTCTCCACTACTGTCACACACCACTCTCCACCACTGTCACACACCACTCTCCACCACTGTCACACACACTACTCCCCACCACTGTCACACACACCACTCCCCACCACTGTCACACACCACTCTCCACCACTGTCACACACACCAATCTCCACCACTGTCACACACACCACTCTCCACCACTGTCACACACACCACTCTCCACCACTGTCACACACACCACTCTCCACCACTGTCACACACACCACTCCCCACCACTGTCACACACCACTCTCCACCACTGTCACACACCACTCCCCACCACTGTCATACACACCACTCTCCACCACTGTCACACACCACTCCCCACCACTGTCACACTCTACTCTCCACCACTGTCACACACACCACTCCCCACCACTGTCACACACACCACTCCCCACCACTGTCACACACACCACTCCTCATCACTGTCACACACCACTCTCCACCACTGTCACACACACCACTCTCCACCACTGTCACACACACCACTCCCCACCACTGTCACACACCACTCCCCACCACTGTCACACTCCACTCTCCACCACTGTCACACACACCACTCTCCACCACTGTCACACACCACTCTCCACCACTGTCACACACCACTCTCCACCACTGTCACACACACCACTCTCCACCACTGTCACACACCACTCTCCACCACTGTCACACACCACTCTCCACCACTGTCACACACACCACTCCCCACCACTGTCACACACACCACTCCCCACCACTGCCACACACCACTCCCCACCACTGTCACACACACCACTCTCCACCACTGTCACACACACCACTCCCCACCACTGTCACACACCACTCTCCACCACTGTCACACACCACTCTCCACCACTGTCACACACATCACTCTCCACCACTGTCACACACACCACTCCCCACCACTGTCACACACCACTCTCCACCACTGTCACACACACCACTCTCCACCACTGTCACACACCACTCTCCACCACTGTCACACACCACTCTCCACCACTGTCACACACACCACTCCCCACCACTGTCACACACACCACTCCCCACCACTGCCACACACCACTCCCCACCACTGTCACACACACCACTCTCCACCACTGTCACACACACCACTCCCCACCACTGTCACACACCACTCTCCACCACTGTCACACACCACTCTCCACTACTGTCACACACCACTCTCCACCACTGTCACACACACCACTCCCCACCACTGTCACACACACCACTCCCCACCACTGCCACACACCACTCTCCACCACTGTCACACACCACTCTCCACCACTGTCACACACACCACTCTCCACCACTGCCACACACCACTCTCCACCACTGTCACACACACCACTCTCCACCACTGTCACACACACCACTCTCCACCACTGTCACACACACCACTCTCCACCACTGTCACACACACCACTCTCCACCACTGTCACACACACCACTCTCCACTACTGTCACACACCACTCCCCACCACTGTCACACACCACTCTCCACCACTGTCACACACCACTCTCCACCACTGTCACACACCACTCTCCACCACTGTCACACACACCACTCTCCACCACTGTCACACACACCACTCCCCACCACTGTCACACACCACACTCCACCATTGTCACACACACACATATGCCCGAAACGCTTTGCGTAATAGTGGCTTTTGGCATTGTATGTACTAGCTCTACCTATAAGTCAACCAATCCTTGTAAAAATTTATTGTATGTATGTACCTTACCTAAATAAAATTGTATTGTATTGTATTGTACACCACTCCCCACCACTGTCACACACCACTCTCCACCACTGTCACACACCACTCTCCACCACTGTCACACACACCACTCCCCACCACTGTCACACACACCACTCCCCACCACTGTCACACACCACTCTACACCACTGTCACACACACCACTCTCCACTACTGTCACACACCACTCTCCACCACTGTCACACACACCACTCTTCACCACTGTCACACACACCACTCTCCACCACTGTCACACACACCACTCCCCACCACTGTCACACACCACTCCCCACCACTGCCATACACCACTCTCCACCACTGTCACACACCACTCTCCACCACTGTCACACACACCACTCCCCACCACTGTCACACACCACTCTCCACCACTGTCACACACCACTCTCCACCACTGTCACACACCACTCTCGACCACTGTCACACACACCACTCCCCACCACTGCCACACACCACTCTCCACCACTGTCACACACAACTTTCCACCACTGTCACACACACCACTCCCCACCACTGTCACACACCACTCTCCACCACTGTCACACACACCACTCTCCACCACTGTCACACACACACCACTCCCCACCACTGTCACACACCACTCTCCACCACTGTCACACACACCACTCTCTACTACTGTCACACACCACTCTCCACCACTGTCACACACCACTCTCCACCACTGTCACACACCACTCTCCACTACTGTCACACACCACTCTCCACCACTGTCACACACCACTCTCCACCACTGTCACACACACCACTCCCCACCACTGTCACACACACCACTCCCCACCACTGTCACACACCACTCTCCACCACTGTCACACAAACCACTCTCCACCACTGTCACACACACCACTCTCCACCACTGTCACACACACCACTCTCCACCACTGTCACACACACCACTCTTCACCACTGTCACACACACCACTCCCCACCACTGTCACACACCACTCTCCACCACTGTCACACACCACTCCCCACCACTGTCATACACACCAATCTCCACCACTGTCACACACCACTCCCCACCACTGTCACACTCCACTCTCCACCACTGTCACACACACCACTCCCCACCACTGTCACACACACCACTCCTCATCACTGTCACACACCACTCTCCACCACTGTCACACACACCACTCTCCACCACTGTCACATACACCACTCCCCACCACTGTCACACACCACTCCCCACCACTGTCACACTCCACTCTCCACCACTGTCACACACACCACTCCCCACCACTGTCACACACACCACTCCCCACCACTGTCACACACCACTCTCCACCACTGTCACACACACCACTCTCCACCACTGTCACACACACCACTCCCCACCACTGTCACACACCACTCTCCACCACTGTCACACACCACTCTCCACCACTGTCACACACCACTCTCCACCACTGTCACACACACCACTCTCCACCACTGTCACACACCACTAACCACCACTGTCACACACACCACTCCCCACCACTGTCACACACACCACTCCCCACCACTCTCACACACCACTCTCCACCACTGTCACACACACCACTCTCCACCACTGTCACATACACCACTCCCCACCACTGTCACACACCACTCTCCACCACTGTCACACACCACTCTCCACCACTGTCACACACCACTCTCCACCACTGTCACACACACCACTCTCCACCACTGTCACACACACCACTATCCACCATTGTCACACACACACATATGCCCGAAACGCTTTGAGTAATAGTGGCTTTAGGCATTGTATGTACTAGCTCTACCTATAAGTCAACCAATCCTTGTAAAAATTTATTGTATGTATGTACCTTACCTAAATAAAATTGTATTGTATTGTATTGTACACCACTCCCCACCACTGTCACACACCACTCTCCACCACTGTCACACACCACTCTCCACCACTGTCAAACACACCACTCCCCACCACTGTCACACACCACTCTCCACCACTGTCACACACCACTCTCCACCACTGTCACACACCACTCTCCACAACTGTCACACACACCACTCCCCACCACTGTCACACACCACTCTCCACCACTGTCACACACACCACTCCCCACCACTGTCACACACCACTCTCCACCACTGTCACACACACCACTCCCCACCACTGTCACACACCACTCTCCACCACTGTCACACACCACTCTCCACCACTGTCACACACCACTCTCCACCACTGTCACACACACCACTCTCCTCCACTGTCACACACCACTCTCCACCACTGTCACACACCACTCTCCACCACTGTTACACACACCACTCCCCACCACTGTCACACTCACCACTCCCCACCACTGTCACACACCACTCTCCACCACTGTCACACACACCACTCTCCACCACTGTCACACACACCACTCTCCACCACTGCCACACACCACTCTCCACCACTGTCACACACACCACTCTCCACCACTGTCACACACACCACTCTCCACCACTGTCACACACACCACTCTCCACCACTGTCACACACACCACTCTCCACCACTGTCACACACACCACTCTCCACCACTGTCACACACCACTCCCCACCACTGTCACACACCACTCTTCACCACTGTCACACACACCACTCCCCACCACTGTCACACACACCACTCCCCACCACTGTCACACACCTTCTCTACCACTGTCACACACACCACTCTCCACCACTGTCACACACCACTCTCCACCACTGTCACACACCACTCTTCTCACTGTCACACACCACTCTCCACCACTGTCACACACCACTCTCCACCCCTGTCACACACCACTCTCCACCACTGTCACACACACCACTCCCAACTACTGTCACACACCACTCTCCACCACTGTCACACACCACTCTCCACCACTGTCACACACCACTCTCCACCACTGTCACACACACCACTCTCCACCACTGTCACACACACCACTCCCCACCACTGTCACACACCACTCTCCACCATTGTCACACACACACATATGCCCGAAACGCTTTGCGTAATAGTGGCTTTAGGCATTGTATGTACTAGCTCTACCTATAAGTCAACCAATCCTTGTAAAAATTTATTGTATGTATGTGCCTTACCTAAATAAAATTGTATTGTATTGTATTGTACACCACTCCCCACCACTGTCACACACCACTCTCCACCACTGTCACACACCACTCTCCACCACTGTCACACACACCACTCCCCACCACTGTCACACACCACTCTCCACCACTGTCACACACACCACTCCCCACCACTGTCACACACCACTCTCCACCACTGTCACACACACCACTCCCCACCACTGTCACACACCACTCTCCACCACTGTCACACACACCACTCCCCACCACTGTCACACACCACTGCCACACACCACTCTCCACCACTGTCACACACACTACTCCCCACCACTGTCACACACCACTCTACACCACTGTCACACACACCACTCTCCACTACTGTCACACACCACTCTCCACCACTGTCACACACACCACTCTTCACCACTGTCACACACACCACTCTCCACCACTGTCACATACCACTCCCCACCACTGTCACACACCACTCCCCACCACTGCCACACACCACTCTCCACCACTGTCACACACCACTCTCCACGACTGTCACACACACCACTCCCCACCACTGTCACACACCACTCTCCACCACTGTCACACACCACTCTCCACCACTGTCACACACCACTCTCGACCACTGTCACACACACCACTCCCCACCACTGCCACACACCACTCTCCACCACTGTCACACACAACTTTCCACCACTGTCACACACACCACTCCCCACCACTGTCACACACCACTCTCCACCACTGTCACACACACCACTCTCCACCACTGTCACACACACCACTCCCCACCACTGTCACACACCACTCTCCACCACTGTCACACACACCACTCTCCACCACTGTCACACACCACTCTCCACCACTATCACACACCACTCTCCACCACTGTCACACACCACTCTCCACTACTGTCACACACCACTCTCCACCACTATCACACACCACTCTCCACCACTGTCACACACACCACTCCCCACCACTGTCACACACACCACTCCCCACGACTGTCACACACCACTCTCCACCACTGTCACACAAACCACTCTCCACCACTGTCACACACACCACTCTCCACCACTGTCACACACACCACTCTCCACCACTGTCACACACACCACTCTCCACCACTGTCATACACACCACTCCCCACCACTGTCACACACCACTCTCCACCACTGTCACACACCACTCCCCACCACTGTCATACACACCACTCTCCACCACTGTCACACACCACTCCCCACCACTGTCACACTCCACTCTCCACTACTGTCACACACACCACTCCCCACCACTGTCGCACACACCACTCCTCATCACTGTCACACACCACTCTCCACCACTGTCACACACACTACTCTCCACCACTGTCACATACACCACTCCCCACCACTGTCACACACCACTCCCCACCACTGTCACACTCCACTCTCCACCACTGTCACACACACCACTCCCCACCACTGTCACACACACCACTCCCCACCACTGTTACACACCACTCTCCACCACTGTCACACACACTACTCTCCACCACTGTCACACACACCACTCCCCACCACTGTCACACACCACTCTCCACCACTGTCACACACCACTCTCCACCACTGTCACACACCACTCTCCACCACTGTCACACACACCATTCTCCACCACTGTGACACACCACTCCCCACCACTGTCACACACACCACTCCCCACCACTGTCACACACACCACTCCCCACCACTGTCACACACACCACTCTCCACCACTGTCACACACACCACTCTCCACCACTGTCACATACACCACTCCCCACCACTGTCACACACCACTCTCCACCACTGTCACACACCACTCTCCACCACTTTCACACACCACTCTCCACCACTGTCACACACACCACTCTCCACCACTGTCACACACACCACTCTCCACCATTGTCACACACACACATATGCCCGAAACGCTTTGAGTAATAGTGGCTTTAGGCATTGTATGTACTAGCTCTACCTATAAGTCAACCAATCCTTGTAAAAATTTATTGTATGTATGTACCTTACCTAAATAAAATTGTATTGTATTGTATTGTACACCACTCCCCACCACTGTCACACACCACTCTCCACCACTGTCACACACCACTCTCCACCACTGTCACACACACCACTCCCCACCACTGTCACACACCACTCTCCACCACTGTCACACACCACTCTCCACCACTGTCACACACCACTCTCCACAACTGTCACACACACCACTCCCCACCACTGCCACACACCACTCTCCACCACTGTCACACACACCACTCCCCACCACTGTCACACACCACTCTCCACCACTGTCACACACACCACTCCCCACCACTGTCACACACCACTCTCCACCACTGTCACACACCATTCTCCACCACTGTCACACACCACTCTCCACCACTGTCACACACACCACTCTCCACCACTGTCACACACCACTCTCCACCACTGTCACACACCACTCTCCACCACTGTTACACACACCACTCCCCACCACTGTCACACACCACTCCCCACGACTGCCACACACCACTCTCCACCACTGTCACACACACCACTCCCCACCACTGTCACACACCACTCTCCACCACTGTCACACACCACTCTCCACTACTGTCACACACCACTCTCCACCACTGTCACACACCACTCTCCACCACTGTCACACACACCACTCCCCACCACTGTCACACACACCACTCCCCACCACTGTCACACACCACTCTCCACCACTGTCACACACACCACTCTCCACCACTGTCACACACACCACTCTCCACCACTGTCACACACACCACTCTCCACCACTGTCACACACACCACTCCCCACCACTGTCACACACCACTCTCCACCACTGTCACACACCACTCTCCACAAATGTCACACACCACTCTCGACCACTGTCACACACACCACTCCCCACCACTGCCACACACCACTCTCCACCACTGTCACACACAACTTTCCACCACTGTCACACACACCACTCCCCACCACTGTCACACACCACTCTCCACCACTGTCACACACACCACTCTCCACCACTGTCACACACACCACTCCCCACCACTGTCACACACCACTCTCCACCACTGTCACACACACCACTCTCCACCACTGTCACACACCACTCTCCACCACTGTCACACACCACTCTCCACCACTGTCACACACCACTCTCCACTACTGTCACACACCACTCTCCACTACTGTCACACACCACTCTCCACCACTGTCACACACACCACTCCCCACCACTGTCACACACACCACTCCCCACGACTGTCACACACCCCTCTCCACCACTGTCACACAAACCACTCTCCACCACTGTCACACACACCACTCTCCACCACTGTCACACACACCACTCTCCACCACTGTCACACACACCACTCTCCACCACTGTCATACACACCACTCCCCACCACTGTCACACACCACTCTCCACCACTGTCACACACCACTCCCCACCACTGTCATACACACCACTCTCCACCACTGTCACACACCACTCCCCACCACTGTCACACTCCACTCTCCACCACTGTCACACACACCACTCCCCACCACTGTCACACACACCACTCCCCACCACTGTCACACACCACTCTCCACCACTGTCACACACACCACTCTCCACCACTGTCACACACACCACTCCCCACCACTGTCACACACCACTCTCCACCACTGTCACACACCACTCTCCACCATTGTCACACACCACTCTCCACCACTGTCACACACACCATTCTCCACCACTGTCACACACCACTCCCCACCACTGTCACACACACCACTCCCCACCACTGTCGCACACACCACTCCTCATCACTGTCACACACCACTCTCCACCACTGTCACACACTACTCTCCACCACTGTCACATACACCACTCCCCACCACTGTCACACACCACTCCCCACCACTGTCACACTCCACTCTCCACCACTGTCACACACCACTCCCCACCACTGTCACACTCCACTCTCCACCACTGTCACACACACCACTCCCCACCACTGTCGCACACACCACTCCTCATCACTGTCACACACCACTCTCCACCACTGTCACACACACTACTCTCCACCACTGTCACATACACCACTCCCCACCACTGTCACACACCACTCCCCACCACTGTCACACTCCACTCTCCACCACTGTCACACACACCACTCCCCACCACTGTCACACACACCACTCCCCACCACTGTCACACACCACTCTCCACCACTGTCACACACACCACTCTCCACCACTGTCACACACACCACTCCCCACCACTGTCACACACCACTCTCCACCACTGTCACACACCACTCTCCACCACTGTCACACACCACTCTCCACCACTGTCACACACACCATTCTCCACCACTGTCACACACCACTCCCCACCACTGTCACACACACCACTCCCCACCACTGTCACACACACCACTCCCCACCACTGTCACACACCACTCTCCACCACTGTCACACACACCACTCTCCACCACTGTCACATACACCACTCCCCACCATTGTCACACACCACTCTCCACCACTGTCACACACCACTCTCCACCACTGTCACACACCACTCTCCACCACTGTCACACACACCACTCTCCACCACTGTCACACACACCACTCTCCACCATTGTCACACACACACATATGCCCGAAACGCCTTGAGTAATAGTGGGTTTAGGCATTGTATGTACTAGCTCTACCTATAAGTCAACCAATCCTTGTAAAAATTTATTGTATGTATGTACCTTACCTAAATAAAATTGTATTGTATTGTATTGTACACCACTCCCCACCACTGTCACACACCACTCTCCACCACTGTCACACACCACTCTCCACCACTGTCACACACACCACTCCCCACCACTGTCACACACCACTCTCCACCACTGTCACACACCACTCTCCACCACTGTCACACACAACTCTCCACAACTGTCACACACACCACTCCCCACCACTGTCACACACCACTCTCCACCACTGTCACACATACCACTCCCCACCACTGTCACACACCACTCTCCACCACTGTCACACACACCACTCCCCACCACTGTCACACACCACTCTCCACCACTGTCACACACCACTCTCCAGCACTGTCACACACACCACTCCCCACCACTGTCACACACCACTCTCCACCACTGTCACACACCACTCTCCACTACTGTCACACACCACTCTCCACCACTGTCACACACCACTCTCCACCACTGTCACACACACCACTCCCCACCACTGTCACACACACCACTCCCCACCACTGTCACACACCACTCTCCACCACTGTCACACACACCACTCTCCACCACTGTCACACACACCACTCTCCACCACTGTCACACACACCACTCTCCACCACTGTCACACACACCACTCCCCACCACTGTCACACACCACTCTCCACCATTGTCACACACACACATATGCCCGAAACGCTTTGCGTAATAGTGGCTTTAGGCATTGTATGTACTAGCTCTACCTATAAGTCAACCAATCCTTGTAAAAATTTATTGTATGTATGTACCTTACCTAAATAAAATTGTATTGTATTGTACACCACTCCCCACCACTGTCACACACCACTCTCCACCACTGTCACACACCACTCTCCACCACTGTCACACACACCACTCCCCATCACTGTCACACACCACTCTCCACCAGTGTCACACACACCACTCCCCACCACTGTCACACACCACTCTCCACCACTGTCACACACACCACTCCCCACCACTGTCACACACCACTCTCCACCACTGTCACACACACCACTCCCCACCACTGTCACACACCACTCCCCACCACTGCCACACACCACTCTCCACCACTGTCACACACACCACTCCCCACCACTGTCACACACCACTCTACACCACTGTCACACACACCACTCTCCACTACTGTCACACACCACTCTCCACCACTGTCACACACACCACTCTTCACCACTGTCACACACACCACTCTCCACCACTGTCACACACACCACTCCCCACCACTGTCACACACCACTCCCCACCACTGCCACACACCACTCTCCACCACTGTCACACACACCACTCCCCACCACTGTCACACACCACTCTACACCACTGTCACACACACCACTCTCCACTACTGTCACACACCACTCTCCACCACTGTCACACACACCACTCTTCACCACTGTCACACACACCACTCTCCACCACTGTCACACACACCACTCCCCACCACTGTCACACACCACTCCCCACCACTGCCACACACCACTCTCCACCACTGTCACACACCACTCTCCACGACTGTCACACACACCACTCCCCACCACTGTCACACACCACTCTCCACCACTGTCACACACCACTCTCCACTACTGTCACACACCACTCTCGACCACTGTCACACACACCACTCCCCACCACTGCCACACACCACTCTCCACCACTGTCACACACAACTTTCCACCACTGTCACACACACCACTCCCCACCACTGTCACACACCACTCTCCACCACTGTCACACACACCACTCTCCACCACTGTCACACACACCACTCCCCACCACTGTCACACACCACTCTCCACCACTGTCACACACACCACTCTCCACCACTGTCACACACCACTCTCCGCCACTGTCACACACCACTCTCCACCACTGTCACATACCACTCTCCACTACTGTCACACACCACTCTCCACCACTGTCACACACCACTCCCCACCACTGTCACACACCACTCTCCACCACTGTCACACACACCACTCCCCACCACTGCCACACACCACTCTCCACCACTGTCACACACAACTTTCCACCACTGTCACACACACCACTCCCCACCACTGTCACACACCACTCTCCACCACTGTCACACACACCACTCTCCACCACTGTCACACACACCACTCCCCACCACTGTCACACACCACTCTCCACCACTGTCACACACACCACTCTCCACCACTGTCACACACCACTCTCCACCACTGTCACACACCACTCTCCACCACTGTCACACACCACTCTCCACTACTGTCACACACCACTCTCCACCACTGTCACACACCACTCTCCACCACTGTCACACACACCACTCCCCACCACTGTCACACACACCACTCCCCACGACTGTCACACACCACTCTCCACCACTGTCACACACCACTCCCCACCACTGTCATACACACCACTCTCCACCACTGTCACACACCACTCTCCACCACTGTCACACACACCACTCTCCACCACTGTCACACAAACAACTTCCCACCACTGTCACACACACCACTCTCCACCACTGTCACACACACCACTCTCCACCACTGTCACACACACCACTCTCCACCACTGTCATACACACCACTCCCCACCACTGTCACACACCACTCTCCACCACTGTCACACACCACTCCCCACCACTGTCATACACACCACTCTCCACCACTGTCACACACCACTCCCCACCACTATCACACTCCACTCTCCACCACTGTCACACACACCACTCCCCACCACTGTCACACACACCACTCCTCATCACTGTCACACACCACTCTCCACCACTGTCACACACACCACTCTCCACCACTGTCACATACACCACTCCCCACCACTGTCACACACCACTCCCCACCACTGTCACACTCCACTCTCCACCACTGTCACACACACCACTCCCCACCACTGTCACACACCACTCTCCACCACTGTCACACACCATTCCCCACCACTGTCACACACACCACTCTCCACCACTGTCACACACACCACTCTCCACCACTGTCACACACCACTCCCCACCACTGTCACACACACCACTCCCCACCACTGTCACACACCACTCTCCACCACTGTCACACACACCGCTCTCCACCACTGTCACACACACCACTCCCCACCACTGTCACACACCACTCTCCACCACTGTCACACACCACTCTCCACCACTGTCACACACCACTCTCCACCACTGTCACACACATCACTCTCCACCACTGTCACACACCACTCCCCACCACTGTCACACACACCACTCCCCACCACTGTCACACACACCACTCCCCACCACTGTCACACACCACTCTCCACCACTGTCACACACACCACTCTCCACCACTGTCACATACACCACTCCCCACCACTGTCACACACCACTCTCCACCACTGTCACACACCACTCTCCACCACTGTCACACACCACTCTCCACCACTGTCACACACACCACTCTCCACCACTGTCACACACACCACTCTCCACCATTGTCACACACACACATATGCCCGAAACGCTTTGAGTAATAGTGGCTTTAGGCATTGTATGTACTAGCTCTACCTATAAGTCAACCAATCCTTGTAAAAATTTATTGTATGTATGTACCTAACCTAAATAAAATTGTATTGTATTGTATTGTACACCACTCCCCACCACTGTCACACACCACTCTCCACCACTGTCACACACCACTCTCCACTACTGTCACACACCACTCTCCACCACTGTCACACACCACTCTCCACCACTGTCACACACACCACTCCCCACCACTGTCACACACACCACTCCCCACCACTGTCACACACCACTCTCCACCACTGTCACACAAACCACTCTCCACCACTGTCACACACACCACTCTCCACCACTGTCACACACACCACTCTCCACCACTGTCACACACACCACTCTCCACCACTGTCACACACACCACTCCCCACCACTGTCACACACCACTCTCCACCACTGTCACACACCACTCCCCACCACTGTCATACACACCACTCTCCACCACTGTCACACACCACTCCCCACCACTGTCACACTCCACTCTCCACCACTGTCACACACACCACTCCCCACCACTGTCACACACACCACTCCTCATCACTGTCACACACCACTCTCCACCACTGTCACACACACCACTCTCCACCACTGTCACATACACCACTCCCCACCACTGTCACACACCACTCCCCACCACTGTCACACTCCACTCTCCACCACTGTCACACACACCACTCCCAACCACTGTCACACACACCACTCCCCACCACTGTCACACAACACTCTCCACCACTGTCACACACACCACTCTCCACCACTGTCACACACACCACTCCCCACCACTGTCACACACCACTCTCCACCACTGTCACACACCACTCTCCACCACTGTCACACACCACTCTCCACCACTGTCACACACACCACTCTCCACCACTGTCACACACCACTCCCCACCACTGTCACACACACCACTCCCCACCACTGTCACACACACCACTCCCCACCACTGTCACACACCACTCTCTACCACTGTCACACACACCACTCTCCACCACTGTCACATACACCACTCCCCACCACTGTCACACACCACTCTCCACCACTGTCACACACCACTCTCCACCACTGTCACACACCACTCTCCACCACTGTCACACACACCACTCTCCACCACTGTCACACACACCACTCTCCACCATTGTCACACACACACATATGCCCGAAACGCTTTGAGTAATAGTGGCTTTAGGCATTGTATGTACTAGCTCTACCTATAAGTCAACCAATCCTTGTAAAAATTTATTGTATGTATGTACCTTACCTAAATAAAATTGTATTGTATTGTATTGTACACCACTCCCCACCACTGTCACACACCACTCTCCACCACTGTCACACACCACTCTCCACCACTGTCACACACACCACTCCCCACCACTGTCACACACCACTCTCCACCACTGTCACACACCACTCTCCACCACTGTCACACACACCACTCCCCACCACTGTCACACACACCACTCCCCACCACTGTCACACACACCACTCTCCACCACTGTCACACACCACTCTCCACCATTGTCACACACACACATATGCCCGAAACGCTTTGCGTAATAGTGGCTTTAGGCATTGTATGTACTAGCTCTACCTATAAGTCAACCAATCCTTGTAAAAATTTATTGTATGTATGTACCTTACCTAAATAAAATTGTATTGTATTGTATTGTACACCACTCCCCACCACTGTCACACACCACTCTCCACCACTGTCACACACCACTCTCCACCACTGTCACACACACCACTCCCCACCACTGTCACACACCACTCTCCACCACTGTCACACACCACTCTCCACCACTGTCACACACCACTCTCCACAACTGTCACACACACCACTCCCCACCACTGTCACACACCACTCTCAACCACTGTCACACACACCACTCCCCACCACTGTCACACACCACTCTCCACCACTGCCACACACCACTCTCCACCACTGTCACACACACCACTCCCCACCACTGTCACACACCACTCTACACCACTGTCACACACACCACTCTCCACTACTGTCACACTCCACTCTCCACCACTGTCACACACACCACTCTTCACCACTGTCACACACACCACTCTCCACCACTGTCACACACACCACTCCCCACCACTGTCACACACCACTCCCCACCACTGCCACACACCACTCTCCACCACTGTCACACACCACTCTCCACGACTGTCACACACACCACTCCCCACCACTGTCACACACCACTCTCCACCACTGTCACACACCACTCTCCACCACTGTCACACACCACTCTCGACCACTGTCACACACACCACTCCCCACCACTGCCACACACCACTCTCCACCACTGTCACACACACCACTCTCCACTACTGTCACACACCACTCTCCACCACTGTCACACACACCACTCTTCACCACTGTCACACACACCACTCTCCACCACTGTCACACACACCACTCCCCACCACTGTCACACACCACTCCCCACCACTGCCACACACCACTCTCCACCACTGTCACACACCACTCTCCACCACTGTCACACACACCACTCCCCACCACTGTCACACACCACTCTCCACCACTGTCACACACCACTCTCCACTACTGTCACACACCACTCTCGACCACTGTCACACACACCACTCCCCACCACTGCCACACACCACTCTCCACCACTGTCACACACAACTTTCCACCACTGTCACACACACCACTCCCCACCACTGTCACACACCACTCTCCACCACTGTCACACACACCACTCTCCACCACTGTCACACACACCACTCCCCACCACTGTCACACACCACTCTCCACCACTGTCACACACACCACTCTCTACCACTGTCACACACCACTCTCCACCACTGTCACACACCACTCTCCACCACTGTCACACACCACTCTCCACTACTGTCACACACCACTCTCCACCACTGTCACACACCACTCTCCACCACTGTCACACACACCACTCCCCACCACTGTCACACACACCACTCCCCACCACTGTCACACACCACTCTCCACCACTGTCACACAAACCACTCTCCACCACTGTCACACACACCACTCTCCACCACTGTCACACACACCACTCCCCACCACTGTCACACACACCACTCCCCACCACTGTCACACACCACTCTCCACCACTGTCACACACCACTCCCCACCACTGTCATACACACCACTCTCCACCATTGTCACACACCACTCCCCACCACTGTCACACTCCACTGTCCACCACTGTCACACACACCACTCCCCACCACTGTCACACACACCACTCCTCATCACTGTCACACACCACTCTCCACCACTGTCACACACACCACTCTCCACCACTGTCACATACACCACTCCCCACCACTGTCACACACCACTCCCCTCCACTGTCACACTCCACTCTCCACCACTGTCACACACACCACTCCCCACCACTGTCACACACACCACTCCCCACCACTGTCACACACCTCTCTCCACCACTGTCACACACACCACTCTCCACGACTGTCACACACACCACTCCCCACCACTGTCACACACCACTCTCCACCACTGTCACACACCACTCTCCACCACTGTCACACACCACTCTCCACCACTGTCACACACACCACTCTCCACCACTGTCACACACCACTCCCCACCACTGTCACACACACCACTCCCCACCACTGTCACACACACCACTCCCCACCACTGTCACACACCACTCTCCACCACTGTCACACACACCACTCTCCACCACTGTCACATACACCACTCCCCACCACTGTCACACACCACTCTCCACCACTGTCACACACCACTCTCCACCACTGTCACACACCACTCTCCACCACTGTCACACACACCACTCTCCACCACTGTCACACACACCACTATCCACCATTGTCACACACACACATATGCCCGAAACGCTTTGAGTAATAGTGGCTTTAGGCATTGTATGTACTAGCTCTACCTATAAGTCAACCAATCCTTGTAAAAATTTATTGTATGTATGTACCTTACCTAAATAAAATTGTATTGTATTGTATTGTACACCACTCCCCACCACTGTCACACACCACTCTCCACCACTGTCACACACCACTCTCCACCACTGTCACACACACCACTCCCCACCACTGTCACACACCACTCTCCACCACTGTCACACACCACTCTCCACCACTGTCACACACCACTCTCCACAACTGTCACACACACCACTCCCCACCACTGTCACACACCACTCTCCACCACTGTCACACACACCACTCCCCACCACTGTCACACACCACTCTCCACCACTGTCACACACACCACTCCCCACCACTGTCACACACCACTCTCCACCACTGTCACACACCACTCTCCACCACTGTCACACACCACTCTCCACCACTGTCACACACATCACTCTCCTCCACTGTCACACACCACTCTCCACCACTGTCACACACCACTCTCCACCACTGTTACACACACCACTCCCCACCACTGTCACACACACCACTCCCCACCACTGTCACACACCACTCTCCACCACTGTCACACACACCACTCTCCACCACTGTCACACACACCACTCTCCACCACTGCCACACACCACTCTCCACCACTGTCACACACACCACTCTCCACCACTGTCACACACACCACTCTCCAACACTGTCACACACACCACTCTCCACCACTGTCACACACACCACTCTCCACCACTGTCACACACACCACTCTCCACCACTGTCACACACCACTCCCCACCACTGTCACACACCACTCTCCACCACTGTCACACACACCACTCCCCACCACTGTCACACACACCACTCCCCACCACTGTCACACACCACTCTCCACCACTGTCACACACACCACTCTCCACCACTGTCACACACCACTCTCCACCACTGTCACACACCACTCTCCACCACTGTCACACACCACTCTCCACTACTGTCACACACCACTCTCCACCACTGTCACACACCACTCTCCACCACTGTCACACACCACTCTCCACTACTGTCACACACCACTCTCCACCACTGTCACACACCACTCTCCACTCCTGTCACACACACCACTCCCCACCACTGTCACACACACCACTCCCCACGACTGTCACACACCACTCTCCACCACTCTCACACAAACCACTCTCCACCACTGTCACACACACCACTCTCCACCACTGTCACACACACCACTCTCCACCACTGTCACACACACCACTCTCCACCACTGTCATACACACCACTCCCCACCACTGTCACACACCACTCTCCACCACTGTCACACACCACTCCCCACCACTGTCATACACACCACTCTCCACCACTGTCACACACCACTCCCCACCACTGTCACACTCCACTCTCCACCACTGTCACACACACCAATCCCCACCACTGTCGCACACACCACTCCTCATCACTGTCACACACCACTCTCCACCACTTTCACACACACTACTCTCCACCACTGACACATACACCACTCCCCATCACTGTCACACACCACTCCCCACCACTGTCACACTCCACTCTCCACCACTGTCACACACACCACTCCCCACCACTGTCACACACACCACTCTCCACCACTGTCACACACACCACTCTCCACCACTGTCACATACACCACTCCCCACCACTGTCACACACCACTCCCCTCCACTGTCACACTCCACTCTCCACCACTGTCACACACACCACTCCCCACCACTGTCACACACACCACTCCCCACCACTGTCACACACCTCTCTCCACCACTGTCACACACACCACTCTCCACGACTGTCACACACACCACTCCCCACCACTGTCACACACCACTCTCCACCACTGTCACACACCACTCTCCACCACTGTCACACACCACTCTCCACCACTGTCACACACACCACTCTCCACCACTGTCACACACCACTCCCCACCACTGTCACACACACCACTCCCCACCACTGTCACACACACCACTCCCCACCACTGTCACACACCACTCTCCACCACTGTCACACACACCACTCTCCACCACTGTCACATACACCACTCCCCACCACTGTCACACACCACTCTCCACCACTGTCACACACCACTCTCCACCACTGTCACACACCACTCTCCACCACTGTCACACACACCACTCTCCACCACTGTCACACACACCACTATCCACCATTGTCACACACACACATATGCCCGAAACGCTTTGAGTAATAGTGGCTTTAGGCATTGTATGTACTAGCTCTACCTATAAGTCAACCAATCCTTGTAAAAAATTATTGTATGTATGTACCTTACCTAAATAAAATTGTATTGTATTGTATTGTACACCACTCCCCACCACTGTCACACACCACTCTCCACCACTGTCACACACCACTCTCCACCACTGTCACACACACCACTCCCCACCACTGTCACACACCACTCTCCACCACTGTCACACACCACTCTCCACCACTGTCACACACCACTCTCCACAACTGTCACACACACCACTCCCCACCACTGTCACACACCACTCTCCACCACTGTCACACACACCACTCCCCACCACTGTCACACACCACTCTCCACCACTGTCACACACACCACTCCCCACCACTGTCACACACCACTCTCCACCACTGTCACACACCACTCTCCACCACTGTCACACACCACTCTCCACCACTGTCACACACACCACTCTCCTCCACTGTCACACACCACTCTCCACCACTGTCACACACCACTCTCCACCACTGTTACACACACCACTCCCCACCACTGTCACACACACCACTCCCCACCACTGTCACACACCACTCTCCACCACTGTCACACACACCACTCTCCACCACTGTCACACACACCACTCTCCACCACTGCCACACACCACTCTCCACCACTGTCACACACACCACTCTCCACCACTGTCACACACACCAATCTCCACCACTGTCACACACACCACTCTCCACCACTGTCACACACACCACTCTCCACCACTGTCACACACACCACTCTCCACCACTGTCACACACACCACTCTCCACCACTGTCACACACACCACTCTCCACCACTGCCACACACCACTCTCCACCACTGTCACACACACCACTCTCCACCACTGTCACACACACCACTCTCCACCACTGTCACACACACCACTCTCCACCACTGTCATACACACCACTCCCCACCACTGTCACACACCACTCTCCACCACTGTCACACACCACTCCCCACCACTGTCATACACACCACTCTCCACCACTGTCACACACCACTCCCCACCACTGTCACACTCCACTCTCCACCACTGTCACACACACCACTCCCCACCACTGTCGCACACACCACTCCTCATCACTGTCACACACCACTCTCCACCACTGTCACACACACTACTCTCCACCACTGTCACATACACCACTCCCCACCACTGTCACACACCACTCCCCACCACTGTCACACTCCACTCTCCACCACTGTCACACACACCACTCCCCACCACTGTCACACACACCACTCTCCACCACTGTCACACACACCACTCTCCACCACTGTCACATACACCACTCCCCACCACTGTCACACACCACTCCCCTCCACTGTCACACTCCACTCTCCACCACTGTCACACACACCACTCCCCACCACTGTCACACACACCACTCCCCACCACTGTCACACACCTCTCTCCACCACTGTCACACACACCACTCTCCACGACTGTCACACACACCACTCCCCACCACTGTCACACACCACTCTCCACCACTGTCACACACCACTCTCCACCACTGTCACACACCACTCTCCACCACTGTCACACACACCACTCTCCACCACTGTCACACACCACTCCCCACCACTGTCGCACACACCACTCCCCACCACTGTCACACACACCACTCCCCACCACTGTCACACACCACTCTCCACCACTGTCACACACACCACTCTCCACCACTGTCACATACACCACTCCCCACCACTGTCACACACCACTCTCCACCACTGTCACACACCACTCTCCACCACTGTCACACACCACTCTCCACCACTGTCACACACACCACTCTCCACCACTGTCACACACACCACTATCCACCATTGTCACACACACACATATGCCCGAAACGCTTTGAGTAATAGTGGCTTTAGGCATTGTATGTACTAGCTCTACCTATAAGTCAACCAATCCTTGTAAAAATTTATTGTATGTATGTACCTTACCTAAATAAAATTGTATTGTATTGTATTGTACACCACTCCCCACCACTGTAACACACCACTCTCCACCACTGTCACACACCACTCTCCACCACTGTCACACACACCACTCCCCACCACTGTCACACACCACTCTCCACCACTGTCACACACCACTCTCCACCACTGTCACACACCACTCTCCACAACTGTCACACACACCACTCCCCACCACTGTCACACACCACTCTCCACCACTGTCACACACACCACTCCCCACCACTGTCACACACCACTCTCCACCACTGTCACACACACCACTCCCCACCACTGTCACACACCACTCTCCACCACTGTCACACACCACTCTCCACCACTGTCACACACCACTCTCCACCACTGTCACACACACCACTCTCCTCCACTGTCACACACCACTCTCCACCACTGTCACACACCACTCTCCACCACTGTTACACACACCACTCCCCACCACTGTCACACACACCACTCCCCACCACTGTCACACACCACTCTCCACCACTGTCACACACACCACTCTCCACCACTGTCACACACACCACTCTCCACCACTGCCACACACCACTCTCCACCACTGTCACACACATCACTCTCCTCCACTGTCACACACCACTCTCCACCACTGTCACACACCACTCTCCACCACTGTTACACACACCACTCCCCACCACTGTCACACACACCACTCCCCACCACTGTCACACACCACTCTCCACCACTGTCACACACACCACTCTCCACCACTGTCACACACACCACTCTCCACCACTGCCACACACCACTCTCCACCACTGTCACACACACCACTCTCCACCACTGTCACACACACCACTCTCCACCACTGCCACACACCACTCTCCACCACTGTCACACACACCACTCTCCACCACTGTCACACACACCACTCTCCACCACTGCCACACACCACTCTCCACCACTGTCACACACACCACTCTCCACCACTGTCACACACACCACTCTCCACCACTGTCACACACACCACTCTCCACCACTGTCACACACCACTCCCCACCACTGTCACACACCACTCTCCACCACTGTCACACACACCACTCCCCACCACTGTCACACACACCACTCCCCACCACTGTCACACACCACTCTCCACCACTGTCACACACACCACTCTCCACCACTGTCACACACCACTCTCCACCACTGTCACACACCACTCTCCACCACTGTCACACACCACTCTCCA
The DNA here is from genome assembly GCF_040958095.1 of Procambarus clarkii. Lineage (NCBI taxonomy): Eukaryota > Metazoa > Arthropoda > Malacostraca > Decapoda > Cambaridae > Procambarus > Procambarus clarkii. The sequence goes on along the minus strand of NW_027189146.1, from coordinate 2,551,220 downwards.
CTACTGTCACACACCACTCTCCACCACTGTCACACACCACTCTCCACCACTGTCACACACCACTCTCCACTACTGTCACACACCACTCTCCACCACTGTCACACACCACTCTCCACCACTGTCACACACACCACTCCCCACCACTGTCACACACACCACTCCCCACGACTGTCACACACCACTCTCCACCACTGTCACACAAACCACTCTCCACCACTGTCACACACACCACTCTCCACCACTGTCACACACACCACTCTCCACCACTGTCACACACACCACTCTCCACCACTGTCATACACACCACTCCCCACCACTGTCACACACCACTCTCCACCACTGTCACACACCACTCCCCACCACTGTCATACACACCACTCTCCACCACTGTCACACACCACTCCCCACCACTGTCACACTCCACTCTCCACCACTGTCACACACACCACTCCCCACCACTGTCGCACACACCACTCCTCATCACTGTCACACACCACTCTCCACCACTGTCACACACACTACTCTCCACCACTGTCACATACACCACTCCCCACCACTGTCACACACCACTCCCCACCACTGTCACACTCCACTCTCCACCACTGTCACACACACCACTCCCCACCACTGTCACACACACCACTCCCCACCACTGTCACACACCACTCTCCACCACTGTCACACACACTACTCTCCACCACTGTCACACACACCACTCCCCACCACTGTCACACACCACTCTCCACCACTGTCACACACCACTCTCCACCACTGTCACACACACCACTCCCCACCACTGTCACACACACCACTCCCCACCACTGTCACACACCACTCTCCACCACTGTCACACACACCACTCTCCACCACTGTCACATACACCACTCCCCACCACTGTCACACACCACTCTCCACCACTGTCACACACCACTCTCCATCACTGTCACACACCACTCTCCACCACTGTCACACACACCACTCTCCACCACTGTCACACACACCACTCTCCACCATTGTCACACACACACATATGCCCGAAACGCTTTGAGTAATAGTGGCTTTAGGCATTGTATGTACTAGCTCTACCTATAAGTCAACCAATCCTTGTAAAAATTTATTGTATGTATGTACCTTACCTAAATAAAATTGTATTGTATTGTATTGTACACCACTCCCCACCACTGTCACACACCACTCTCCACCACTGTCACACACCACTCTCCACCACTGTCACACACCACTCTCCACCACTGTCACACACCACTCTCCACAACTGTCACACACACCACTCCCCACCACTGTCACACACCACTCTCCACCACTGTCACACACACCACTCCCCACCACTGTCACACACCACTCTCCACCACTGTCACACACACCACTCCCCACCACTGTCACACACCACTCTCCACCACAGTCACACACCACTCTCCACCACTGTCACACACCACTCTCCACCACTGTCACACACACCACTCTCCACCACTGTCACACACACCACTCTCCACCACTGTCACACACCACTCCCCACCACTGTCACACACCACTCTCCACCACTGTCACACACACCACTCCCCACCACTGTCACACACACCACTCCCCACCACTGTCACACACCACTCTCCACCACTGTCACACACACCACTCTCCACCACTGTCACACACCACTCTCCACCACTGTCACACACCACTCTCCACCACTGTCACACACCACTCTCCACTACTGTCACACACCACTCTCCACCACTGTCACACACCACTCTCCACCACTGTCACACACCACTCTCCACTACTGTCACACACCACTCTCCACCACTGTCACACACCACTCTCCACCACTGTCACACACACCACTCCCCACCACTGTCACACACACCACTCCCCACGACTGTCACACACCACTCTCCACCACTGTCACACAAACCACTCTCCACCACTGTCACACACACCACTCTCCACCACTGTCACACACACCACTCTCCACCACTGTCACACACACCACTCTCCACCACTGTCATACACACCACTCCCCACCACTGTCACACACCACTCTCCACCACTGTCACACACCACTCCCCACCACTGTCATACACACCACTCTCCACCACTGTCACACACCACTCCCCACCACTGTCACACTCCACTCTCCACCACTGTCAAACACACCACTCCCCACCACTGTCGCACACACCACTCCTCATCACTGTCACACACCACTCTCCACCACTGTCACACACACTACTCTCCACCACTGTCACATACACCACTCCCCACCACTGTCACACACCACTCCCCACCACTGTCACACTCCACTCTCCACCACTGTCACACACACCACTCCCCACCACTGTCACACACACCACTCCCCACCACTGTCACACACCACTCTCCACCACTGTCACACACACTACTCTCCACCACTGTCACACACACCACTCCCCACCACTGTCACACACCACTCTCCACCACTGTCACACACCACTCTCCACCACTGTCACACACACCACTCCCCACCACTGTCACACACACCACTCCCCACCACTGTCACACACCACTCTCCACCACTGTCACACACACCACTCTCCACCACTGTCACATACACCACTCCCCACCACTGTCACACACCACTCTCCACCACTGTCACACACCACTCTCCATCACTGTCACACACCACTCTCCACCACTGTCACACACACCACTCTCCACCACTGTCACACACACCACTCTCCACCATTGTCACACACACACATATGCCCGAAACGCTTTGAGTAATAGTGGCTTTAGGCATTGTATGTACTAGCTCTACCTATAAGTCAACCAATCCTTGTAAAAATTTATTGTATGTATGTACCTTACCTAAATAAAATTGTATTGTATTGTATTGTACACCACTCCCCACCACTGTCACACACCACTCTCCACCACTGTCACACACCACTCTCCACCACTGTCACACACACCACTCCCCACCACTGTCACACACCACTCTCCACCACTGTCACACACCACTCTCCACCACTGTCACACACCACTCTCCACAACTGTCACACACACCACTCCCCACCACTGTCACACACCACTCTCCACCACTGTCACACACACCACTCCCCACCACTGTCACACACCACTCTCCACCACTGTCACACACACCACTCCCCACCACTGTCACACACCACTCTCCACCACAGTCACACACCACTCTCCACCACTGTCACACACCACTCTCCACCACTGTCACACACACCACTCTCCACCACTGTCACACACCACTCTCCACCACTGTCACACACCACTCTCCACCACTGTTACACACACACCACTCCCCATCACTGTCACACACCACTCCCCACCACTGCCACACACCACTCTCCACCACTGTCACACACACAACTCCCCACCACTGTCACACACCACTCTCCACCACTGTCACACACCACTCTCCACTACTGTCACACACCACTCTCCACCACTGTCACACACCACTCTCCACCACTGTCACACACACCACTCCCCACCACTGTCACACACACCACTCCCCACCACTGTCACACACCACTCTCCACCACTGTCACACACACCACTCTCCCCCACTGTCACACACACCACTCTCCACCACTGTCACACACACCACTCTCCACCACTGTCACACACACCACTCTCCACCACTGTCACACACCACTCTCCACCACTGTCACACACCACTCTCCACCACTGTCACACACCACTCTCGACCACTGTCACACACACCACTCCCCACCACTGCCACACACCACTCTCCACCACTGTCACACACAACTTTCCACCACTGTCACACACACCACTCCCCACCACTGTCACACACCACTCTCCACCACTGTCACACACACCACTCTCCACCACTGTCACACACACCACTCCCCACCACTGTCACACACCACTCTCCACCACTGTCACACACACCACTCTCCACCACTGTCACACACCACTCTCCACCACTGTCACACACCACTCTCCACCACTGTCACACACCACTCTCCACTACTGTCACACACCACTCTCCACCACTGTCACACACCACTCTCCACCACTGTCACACACACCACTCTCCACCACTGTCACACACACCACTCCCCACCACTGTCACACACCACTCTCCACCACTGTCACACACCACTCTCCACCACTGTCACACACCACTCCCCACCACTGTCACACACACCACTCTCCACCACTGTCACACACACCACTCTCCACCATTGTCACACACACATATATGCCCGAAACGCTTTGAGTAATAGTGGCTTTAGGCATTGTATGTACTAGCTCTACCTATAAGTCAACCAATCCTTGTAAAAATTTATTGTATGTATGTACCTTACCTAAATAAAATTATATTGTATTGTACACCACTCCCCACCACTGTCACACACCACTCTCCACCACTGTCACACACCCCTCTCCACCACTGTCACACACACCACTCCCCACCACTGTCACACACCACTCTCCACCACTGTCACACACACCACTCCCCACCACTGTCACACACCACTCTCCACCACTGTCACACATACCACTCCCCACCACTGTCACACACCACTCTCCACCACTGTCACACACACCACTCCCCACCACTGTCACACACCACTCCCCACCACTGCCACACACCACTCTCCACCACTGTCACACACACCACTCCCCACCACTGTCACACACCACTCTACACCACTGTCACACACACCACTCTCCACTACTGTCACACACCACTCTCCACCACTGTCACACACACCACTCTTCACCACTGTCACACACACCACTCTCCACCACTGTCACACACACCACTCCCCACCACTGTCACACACCACTCCCCACCACTGCCACACACCACTCTCCACCACTGTCACACACCACTCTCCACGACTGTCACACACACCACTCCCCACCACTGTCACACACCACTCTCCACCACTGTCACACACCACTCTCCACCACTGTCACACACCACTCTCGACCACTGTCACACACACCACTCCCCACCACTGCCACACACCACTCTCCACCACTGTCACACACAACTTTCCACCACTGTCACACACACCACTCCCCACCACTGTCACACACCACTCTCCACCACTGTCACACACACCACTCTCCACCACTGTCACACACACCACTCCCCACCACTGTCACACACCACTCTCCACCACTGTCACACACACCACTCTCCACCACTGTCACACACCACTCTCCACCACTGTCACACACCACTCTCCACCACTGTCACACACCACTCTCCACTACTTTCACACACCACTCTCCACCACTGTCACACACCACTCCCCACCACTGTCACACACCACTCTCCACCACTGTCACACACACCACTCCCCACCACTGCCACACACCACTCTCCACCACTGTCACACACAACTTTCCACCACTGTCACACACACCACTCCCCACCACTGTCACACACCACTCTCCACCACTGTCACACACACCACTCTCCACCACTGTCACACACACCACTCCCCACCACTGTCACACACCACTCTCCACCACTGTCACACACACCACTCTCCACCACTGTCACACACCACTCTCCACCACTGTCACACACCACTCTCCACCACTGTCACACACCACTCTCCACTATTGTCACACACCGCTCTCCACCACTGTCACACACCACTCTCCACCACTGTCACACACACCACTCCCCACCACTGTCACACACACCACTCCCCACGACTGTCACACACCACTCTCCACCACTGTCACACAAACCACTCTCCACCACTGTCACACACACCACTCTCCACCACTGTCACACACACCACTCTCCACCACTGTCACACACACCACTCTCCACCACTGTCATACACACCACTCCCCAACACTGTCACACACCACTCTCCACCACTGTCACACACCACTCCCCACCACTGTCATACACACCACTCTCCACCACTGTCACACACCACTCCCCACCACTGTCACACTCCACTCTCCACCACTGTCACACACACCACTCCCCACCACTGTCACACACACCACTCCTCATCACTGTCACACACCACTCCCCACCACTGTCACACTCCACTCTCCACCACTGTCACACACACCACTCCCCACCACTGTCACACACACCACTCCCCACCACTGTCACACACCACTCTCCACCACTGTCACACACTCCACTCTCCACCACTGTCACACACACCACTCCCCACCACTGTCACACACCACTCTCCACCACTGTCACACACCACTCTCCACCACTGTCACACACCACTCTCCACCACTGTCACACACACCATTCTCCACCACTGTCACACACCACTCCCCACCACTGTCACACACACCACTCCCCACCACTGTCACACACACCACTCCCCACCACTGTCACACACCACTCTCCACCACTGTCACACACACCACTCTCCACCACTGTCACACACACCACTCTCCACCACTGTCACACACACCACTCCCCACCACTGTCACACACCACTCTCCACCACTGTCACACACCACTCTCCACCACTGTCACACACCACTCTCCACCACTGTCACACACACCACTCTCCACCACTGTCACACACCACTCTCCACCACTGTCACACACCACTCTCCACCACTGTTACACACAACACTCCCCACCACTGTCACACACCACTCCCCACCACTGCCAGACACCACTCTCCACCACTGTCACACACACATACTCCCCACCACTGTCACACACCACTCTCCACCATTGTCACACACCACTCTCCACTACTGTCACACACGACTCTCCACCACTGTCACACACCACTCTCCACCAATGTCACACACACCACTCCCCACCACTGTCACACACAACACTCCCCACCACTGTCACACACCACTCTCCACCACTGTCACACACACCACTCTCCACCACTGTCACACACACCACTCTCCACCACTGTCACACACACCACTCTCCACCACTGTCACACACACCACTCCCCACCACTGTCACACACCACTCTCCACCACTGTCACACACCATTCCCCACCACTGTCACACACACCACTCCCCACCACTGTCACACACACCACTCTCCACCACTGTCACACACCACTCCCCACCACTGTCACACACACCACTCCCCACCACTGTCACACACCACTCTCCACCACTGTCACACACACCGCTCTCCACCACTGTCACACACCACTCTCCACCACTGTCACACACCACTCCCCACCACTGTCATACACACCACTCTCCACCACTGTCACACACCACTCCCCACCACTGTCACACTCCACTCTCCACCACTGTCACACACACCACTCCCCACCACTGTCACACACACCACTCCTCATCACTGTCACACACCACTCTCCACCACTGTCACACACACCACTCTCCACCACTGTCACATACACCACTCCCCACCACTGTCACACACCACTCCCCACCACTGTCACACTCCACTCTCCACCACTGTCACACACACCACTCCCCACCACTGTCACACACACCACTCCCCACCACTGTCACACACCACTCTCCACCACTGTCACACACTCCACTCTCCACCACTGTCACACACACCACTCCCCACCACTGTCACACACCACTCTCCACCACTGTCACACACCACTCTCCACCACTGTCACACACCACTCTCCACCACTGTCACACACACCACTCTCCACCACTGTCACACACCACTCCCCACCACTGTCACACACACCACTCCCCACCACTGTCACACACACCACTCCCCACCACTGTCACACACCACTCTCCACCACTGTCACACACACCACTCTCCACCACTGTCACATACACCACTCCCCACCACTGTCACACACCACTCTCCACCACTGTCACACACCACTCTCCACCACTGTCACACACCACTCTCCTCCACTGTCACACACACCACTCTCCACCACTGTCACACACACCACTCTCCACCATTGTCACACACACACATATGCCCGAAACGCTATGAGTAATAGTGGCTTTAGGCATTGTATGTACTAGCTCTACCTATAAGTCAACCAATCCTTGTAAAAATTTATTGTATGTATGTACCTTACCTAAATAAAATTGTATTGTATTGTATTGTACACCACTCCCCACCACTGTCACACACCACTCTCCACCACTGTCACACACCACTCTCCACCACTGTCACACACACCACTCCCCACCACTGTCACACACCACTCTCCACCACTGTCACACACCACTCTCCACCACTGTCACACACCACTCTCCACAACTGTCACACACACCACTCCCCACCACTGTCACACACCACTCTCCACCACTGTCACACACACCACTCCCCACCACTGTCACACACCACTCTCCACCACTGTCACACACACCACTCCCCACCACTGTCACACACCACTCTCCACCACTGTCACACACCACTCTCCACCACTGTCACACACCACTCTCCACCACTGTCACACACACCACTCTCCACCACTGTCACACACCACTCTCCACCACTGTCACACACCACTCTTCACCACTGTTACACACACCACTCCCCACCACTGTCACACACACCACTCCCCACCACTGTCACACACCACTCTCCACCACTGTCACACACACCAATCTCCACCACTGTCACACACACCACTCTCCACCACTGCCACACACCACTCTCCACCACTGTCACACACACCACTCTCCACCACTGTCACACACACCACTCTCCACCACTGTCACACACACCACTCTCCACCACTGTCACACACACCACTCTCCACCACTGTCACACACACCACTCTCCACCACTGTCACACACACCACTCTCCACCACTGTCACACACCACTCCCCACCACTGTCACACACCACTCTCCACCACTGTCACACACACCACTCCCCACCACTGTCACACACACCACTCCCCACCACTGTCACACACCTTTCTCCACCACTGTCACAAACACCACTCTCCACCACTGTCACACACCACTCTCCACCACTGTCACACACCACTCTCCACCACTGTCACACACCACTCTCCACCACTGTCACACACCACTCTCCACCCCTGTCACACACCACTCTCCACCACTGTCACACACACCACTCCCCACTACTGTCACACACCACTCTCCACCACTGTCACACACCACTCTCCACCACTGTCACACACCACTCTCCACCACTGTCACACACACCACTCTCCACCACTGTCACACACACCACTCCCCACCACTGTCACACACCACTCTCCACCATTGTCACACACACACATATGCCCGAAACGCTTTGCGTAATAGTGGCTTTAGGCATTGTATGTACTAGCTCTACCTATAAGTCAACCAATCCTTGTAAAAATTTATTGTATGTATGTACCTTACCTAAATAAAATTGTATTGTATTGTATTGTACACCACTCCCCACCACTGTCACACACCACTCTCCACCACTGTCACACACCACTCTCCACCACTGTCACACACACCACTCCCCACTACTGTCACACACCACTCTCCACCACTGTCACACACACCACTCCCCACCACTGTCACACACCACTCTCCACCACTGTCACACACACCACTCCCCACCACTGTCACACACCACTCTCCACCACTGTCACACACACCACTCCCCACCACTGTCACACACCACTCCCCACCACTGCCACACACCACTCTCCACCACTGTCACACACACCACTCGCCACCACTGTCACACACCACTCTACACCACTGTCACACACACCACTCTCCACTACTGTCACACACCACTCTCCACCACTGTCACACACACCACTCTTCACCACTGTCACACACACCACTCTCCACCACTGTCACACACACCACTCCCCACCACTGTCACACACCACTCCCCACCACTGCCACACACCACTCTCCACCACTGTCACACACCACTCTCCACGACTGTCACACACACCACTCCCCACCACTGTCACACACCACTCTCCACCACTGTCACACACCACTCTCCACCACTGTCACACACCACTCTCGACCACTGTCACAATCACCACTCCCCACCACTGCCACACACCACTCTCCACTACTGTCACACACAACTTTCCACCACTGTCACACACACCACTCCCCACCACTGTCACACACCACTCTCCACCACTGTCACACACACCACTCTCCACCACTGTCACACACACCACTCCCCACCACTGTCACACACCACTCTCCACCACTGTCACACACACCACTCCCCACCACTGTCACACACCACTCTCCACCACTGTCACACACCACTCTCCACCACTGTCACACACCACTCTCCACTACTGTCACACACCACTCTCCACCACTGTCACACACCACTCTCCACCACTGTCACACACACCACTCCCCATCACTGTCACACACACCACTCCCCACGACTGTCACACACCACTCTCCACCACTGTCACACAAACCACACTCCACCACTGTCACACACACCACTCTCCACCACTGTCACACACACCACTCTCCACCACTGTCACACACACCACTCTCCACCACTGTCATACACACCACTCCCCACCACTGTCACACACCACTCTCCACCACTGTCACACACCACTCCCCACCACTGTCATACACACCACTCTCCACCACTGTCACACACCACTCCCCACCACTGTCACACTCCACTCTCCACCACTGTCACACACACCACTCCCCACCACTGTCACACACACCACTCCTCATCACTGTCACACACCACTCTCCACCACTGTCACACACACCACTCCCCACCACTGTCACACACACTACTCCCCACCACTGTCACACACCACTCTCCACAACTGTCACACACACCACTCTCCACCACTGTCACATACACCACTCCCCACCACTGTCACACACCACTCTCCACCACTGTCACACACCACTCTCCACCACTGTCACACACCACTCTCCACCACTGTCACACACACCACTCTCCACCACTGTCACACACACCACTCCCCACCACTGTCACACACCACTCTCCACCACTGTCACACACCACTCTCCACCACTGTCACACACACCACTCCCCACCACTGTCATACACCACTCTCCACCACTGTCATACACACCACTCTCCACCACTGTCACACACCACTCTCCAGCACTGTCACACGCACCACTCCCCACCACTGTCACACACCACTCTCCACCACTGTCACACACACCACTCCCCACCACTGTCACACACCACTCTCCACCACTGTCACACACCACTCTCCACCACTGTCACACACCACTCTCCACCACTGTCACACACACCACTCTCCACCACTGTCACACACCACTCTCCACCACTGTCACACACCACTCTCCAAAACTGACACACACACCACTCCCCACCACTGTCACACACCACTCCCCACCACTGCCACACACCACTCTCCACCACGGTCACACACACCACTCCCCACCACTGTCACACACCACTCTCCACCACTGTCACACACCACTCTCCACTACTGTCACACACCACTCTCCACCACTGTCACACACCACTCTCCACCACTATCACACACACCACTCCCCACCACTGTCACACACACCACTCCCCACCACTGTCACACACCATTCTCCACCACTGTCACACACACCACTCTCCACCACTGTCACACACACCACTCTCCACCACTGCCACACACCACTCTCCACCACTGTCACACACACCACTCTCCACCACTGTCACACACACCACTTCCCACCACTGTCACACACCACACTCCAACACTGTCACACACCATTCTCCACCACTGTCACACACCACACTCCACCACTGTCACACACACCACTCTCCACCACTGTCACACACACCACTCCCCACCACTGTCACACACCACTCTGCACCACTGTCACACACCACTCCCCACCACTGTCACACTCCACTCTCCACAACTGTATCACACACCACTCCCCACCACTGTCACACACACCACTCCCCACCACTGTCACACACCACTCTCCACCACTGTCACAAACACCACTCTCCACCACTGTCACACACCACTCCCCACCACTGTCACACACACCACTCCCCACCACTGTCACACACACCACTCCCCACCACTGTCACACACCACTCTCCACCACTGTCACACACACCACTCTCCACCACTGTCACACACACCACTCCCCACCACTGTCACACACCACACTCCACCACTGTCACACACCATTCTCCACCACTGTCACACACCACACTCCACCACTGTCACACACACCACTCTCCACCACTGTCACACACACCACTCTCCATCAATGTCACATACACCACTCCCCACCACTGTCACACACAACTCTCCACCACTGTCACACACCACTCTCCACCACTGTCACACACCACTCTTCACCACTGTCACACACACCACTCTCCACCACTGTCACACACACCACTCTCCACCATTGTCACACACACACATATGCCCGAAACGCTTTGAGTAATAGTGGCTTTAGGCATTGTATGTACTAGCTCTACCTATAAGTCAACCAATCCTTGTAAAAATTTATTGTATGTATGTACCTTACCTAAATAAAATTGTATTGTATTGTATTGTACACCACTCCCCACCACTGTCACACACCACTCTCCACCACTGTCACACACCACTCTCCACCACTGTCACACACACCACTCCCCACCACTGTCACACACCACTCTCCACCACTGTCACACACCACTCTCCACCACTGTCACACACACCACTCCCCACCACTGTACCCCACCACTCTCCACCACTGTCACACTCCACTCTCCACCACTGTCACACACACCACTCCCCACCACAGTCACACACCACTCTCCAGCACTGTCACACGCACCACTCCCCACCACTGTCACACACCACTCTCCACCACTGTCACACACACCACTCCCCACCACTGTCACACACCACTCTCCACCACTGTCACACACCACTCTCCACCACTGTCACACACCACTCTCCACCACTGTCACACACACCCCTCTCCACCACTGTCACACACCACTCTCCACCACTGTCACACACCACTCTCCACCACTGTCACACACACCACTCCCCACCACTGTCACACACCACTCCCCACCACTGCCACACACCACTCTCCACCACTGTCACACACACCACTCCCCACCACTGTCACACACCACTCTCCACCACTGTCACACACCACTCTCCACTACTGTCACACACCACTCTCCACCACTGTCACACACCACTCTCCACCACTGTCACACACACCACTCCCCACCACTGTCACACACACCACTCCCCACCACTGTCACACACCATTCTCCACCACTGTCACACACACCACTCTCCACCACTGTCACACACACCACTCTCCACCACTGCCACACACCACTCTCCACCACTGTCACACACACCACTCTCCACCACTGTCACACACACCACTCTCCACCACTGTCACACACACCACTCTCCACCACTGTCACACACACCACTCCCCACCACTGTCACACACCACACTCCAACACTGTCACACACCATTCTCCACCACTGTCACACACCACACTCCACCACTGTCACACACACCACTCTCCACCACTGTCACACACACCACTCCCCACCACTGTCACACACCACTCTGCACCACTGTCACACACCACTCCCCACCACTGTCACACTCCACTCTCCACCACTGTCACACACACCACTCCCCACCACTGTCACACACACCACTCCCCACCACTGTCACACACCACTCTCCACCACTGTCACACACCACTCTCCACCACTGTCACACACCACTCTCCACCACTGTCACACACACCACTCCCCACCACTGTCACACACCACTCTCCACCACTGTCACACACCACTCTCCACCACTGTCACACACACCACTCCCCACCACTGTACCCCACCACTCTCCACCACTGTCACACTCCACTCTCCACCACTGTCACACACACCACTCCCCACCACAGTCACACACCACTCTCCAGCACTGTCACACGCACCACTCCCCACCACTGTCACACACCACTCTCCACCACTGTCACACACACCACTCCCCACCACTGTCACACACCACTCTCCACCACTGTCACACACCACTCTCCACCACTGTCACACACCACTCTCCACCACTGTCACACACACCCCTCTCCACCACTGTCACACACCACTCTCCACCACTGTCACACACCACTCTCCACCACTGTCACACACACCACTCCCCACCACTGTCACACACCACTCCCCACCACTGCCACACACCACTCTCCACCACTGTCACACACACCACTCCCCACCACTGTCACACACCACTCTCCACCACTGTCACACACCACTCTCCACTACTGTCACACACCACTCTCCACCACTGTCACACACCACTCTCCACCACTGTCACACACACCACTCCCCACCACTGTCACACACACCACTCCCCACCACTGTCACACACCATTCTCCACCACTGTCACACACACCACTCTCCACCACTGTCACACACACCACTCTCCACCACTGCCACACACCACTCTCCACCACTGTCACACACACCACTCTCCACCACTGTCACACACACCACTCTCCACCACTGTCACACACACCACTCTCCACCACTGTCACACACACCACTCCCCACCACTGTCACACACCACACTCCAACACTGTCACACACCATTCTCCACCACTGTCACACACCACACTCCACCACTGTCACACACACCACTCTCCACCACTGTCACACACACCACTCCCCACCACTGTCACACACCACTCTGCACCACTGTCACACACCACTCCCCACCACTGTCACACTCCACTCTCCACCACTGTCACACACACCACTCCCCACCACTGTCACACACACCACTCCCCACCACTGTCACACACCACTCTCCACCACTGTCACACACACCACTCCCCACCACTGTCACACACACCACTCCCCACCACTGTCACACACCACTCTCCACCACTGTCACACACCACTCTCCACCACTGTCACACACCACTCTCCACCACTGTCACACACACCACTCTCCACCACTGTCACACACCACTCCCAACCACTGTCACACACACCACTCCCCACCACTGTCACACACACCACTCCTCACCACTGTCACACACCACTCTCCACTACTGTCACACACACCACTCTCCACCACTGTCACACACACCACTCCCCACCACTGTCACACACCACACTCCACCACTGTCACACACCATTCTCCACCACTGTCACACACCACACTCCACCACTGTCACACACCACTCTCCACTACTGTCACACACCACTCTCCACCACTGTCACACACCACTCTCCACCACTGTCACACACCATTCTCCACCACTGTCACACACCACACTCCACCACTGTCACACACCACTCTCCACTACTGTCACACACCACTCTCCACCACTGTCACACACCACTCTCCACCACTGTCACACACACCACTCCCCACCACTGTCACACACACCACTCCCCACCACTGTCACACACCACTCTCCACCACTGTCACACACCACTCTCCACTACTGTCACACACCACTCTCCACCACTGTCACACACCACTCTCCACCACTGTCACACACACCACTCCCCACCACTGTCACACACACCACTCCCCACCACTGTCACACACCATTCTCCACCACTGTCACACACACCACTCTCCACCACTGTCACACACATCACTCTCCACCACTGCCACACACCACTCTCCACCACTGTCACACACACCACTCTCCACCACTGTCACACACACCACTCCCCACCACTGTCACACACCACACTCCAACACTGTCACACACCATTCTCCACCACTGTCACACACCACACTCCACCACTGTCACACACACCACTCTCCACCACTGTCACACACACCACTCCCCACCACTGTCACACACCACTCTGCACCACTGTCACACACCACTCCCCACCACTGTCACACTCCACTCTCCACCACTGTCACACACACCACTCTCCACCACTGTCACACACACCACTCCCCACCACTGTCACACACCACACTCCACCACTGTCACACACCATTCTCCACCACTGTCACACACCACACTCCACCACTGTCACACACACCACTCTCCACCACTGTCACACACACCACTCCCCACCACTGTCACACACCACTCCCCACCACTGTCACACACCACTCTCCACCACTGTCACACACACCACTCCCCACCACTGTCACACACCACTCTCCACCACTGTCACACACACCACTCCCCACCACTGTCACACACCACTCTCCACCACTGTCACACACACCACTCCCCACCACTGTCACACACCACTCCCTACCACTGCCACACACGACTCTCCACCACTGTCACACACACCACTCCCCACCACTGTCACACACCACTCTACACCACTGTCACACACACCACTCTCCACTACTGTCACACACCACTCTCCACCACTGTCACACACACCACTCTTCACCACTGTCACACACACCACTCTCCACCACTGTCACACACACCACTCCCCACCACTGTCACACACCACTCCCCACCACTGCCACACACCACTCTCCACCACTGTCACACACCACTCTCCACGACTGTCACACACACCACTCCCCACCACTGTCACACACCACTCTCCACCACTGTCACACACCACTCTCCACCACTGTCACACACCACTCTCGACCACTGTCACACACACCACTCCCCACCACTGCCACACACCACTCTCCACCACTGTCACACACAACTTTCCTCCACTGTCACACACACCACTCCCCACCACTGTCACACACCACTCTCCACCACTGTCACACACACCACTCTCCACCACTGTCACACACACCACTCCCCACCACTGTCACACACCACTCTCCACCACTGTCACACACACCACTCTCCACCACTGTCACACACCACTCTCCACCACTGTCACACACCACTCTCCACCACTGTCACGCACCACTCTCCACTACTGTCACACACCACTCTCCACCACTGTCACACACCACTCTCCACCACTGTCACACACACCACTCCCCACCACTGTCACACACACCACTCCCCACGACTGTCACACACCACTCTCCACCACTGTCACACAAACCACTCTCCACCACTGTCACACACACCACTCTCCACCACTGTCACACACACCACTCTCCACCACTGTCACACACACCACTCTCCACCACTGTCATACACACCACTCCCCACCACTGTCACACACCACTCTCCACCACTGTCACACACCACTCCCCACCACTGTCATACACACCACTCTCCACCACTGTCACACACCACTCCCCACCACTGTCACACTCCACTCTCCACCACTGTCACACACACCACTCCCCACCACTGTCACACACACCACTCCTCATCACTGTCACACACCACTCTCCACCACTGTCACACACACCACTCTCCACCACTGTCACATACACCACTCCCCACCACTGTCACACACCACTCCCCACCACTGTCACACTCCACTCTCCACCACTGTCACACACACCACTCCCCACCACTGTCACACACACCACTCCCCACCACTGTCACACAACACTCTCCACCACTGTCACACACACCACTCTCCACCACTGTCACACACACCACTCCCCACCACTGTCACACACCACTCTCCACCACTGTCACACACCACTCTCCACCACTGTCACACACCACTCTCCACCACTGTCACACACACCATTCTCCACCACTGTCACACACCACTCCCCACCACTGTCACACACACCACTCCCCACCACTGTCACACACACCACTCCCCACCACTGTCACACACCACTCTCCACCACTGTCACACACACCACTCTCCACCACTGTCACATACACCACTCCCCACCACTGTCACACACCACTCTCCACCACTGTCACACACCACTCTCCACCACTGTCACACACCACTCTCCACCACTGTCACACACACCACTCTCCACCACTGTCACACACACCACTCTCCACCATTGTCACACACACATATATGCCCGAAACGCTTTGAGTAATAGTGGCTTTAGGCATTGTATGTACTAGCTCTACCTATAAGTCAACCAATCCTTGTAAAAATTTATTGTATGTATGTACCTTACCTAAATAAAATTGTATTGTATTGTATTGTGCACCACTCCCCACCACTGTCACACACCATTCTCCACCACTGTCACACACACCACTCTCCACCACTGTCACACACACCACTCTCCACCACTGCCACACACCACTCTCCACCACTGTCACACACACCACTCTCCACCACTGTCACACACACCACTCCCCACCACTGTCACACACCACACTCCAACACTGTCACACACCATTCTCCACCACTGTCACACACCACACTCCACCACTGTCACACACACCACTCTCCACCACTGTCACACACACCACTCCCCACCACTGTCACACACCACTCTGCACCACTGTCACACACCACTCCCCACCACTGTCACACTCCACTCTCCACCACTGTCACACACACCACTCTCCACCACTGTCACACACACCACTCCCCACCACTGTCACACACCACACTCCACCACTGTCACACACCATTCTCCACCACTGTCACACACCACACTCCACCACTGTCACACACACCACTCTCCACCACTGTCACACACACCACTCCCCACCACTGTCACACACCACTCCCCACCACTGTCACACACCACTCTCCACCACTGTCACACACACCACTCCCCACCACTGTCACACACACCACTCTCCACCACTGTCACACACACCACTCTCCACCACTGTCACACACACCACTCTCCACCACTGTCATACACACCACTCCCCACCACTGTCACACACCACTCTCCACCACTGTCACACACCACTCCCCACCACTGTCATACACACCACTCTCCACCACTGTCACACACCACTCCCCACCACTGTCACACTCCACTCTCCACCACTGTCACACACACCACTCCCCACCACTGTCACACACACCACTCCTCATCACTGTCACACACCACTCTCCACCACTGTCACACACACCACTCTCCACCACTGTCACATACACCACTCCCCACCACTGTCACACACCACTCCCCACCACTGTCACACTCCACTCTCCACCACTGTCACACACACCACTCCCCACCACTGTCACACACACCACTCCCCACCACTGTCACACAACACTCTCCACCACTGTCACACACACCACTCTCCACCACTGTCACACACACCACTCCCCACCACTGTCACACACCACTCTCCACCACTGTCACACACCACTCTCCACCACTGTCACACACCACTCTCCACCACTGTCACACACACCATTCTCCACCACTGTCACACACCACTCCCCACCACTGTCACACACACCACTCCCCACCACTGTCACACACACCACTCCCCACCACTGTCACACACCACTCTCCACCACTGTCACACACACCACTCTCCACCACTGTCACATACACCACTCCCCACCACTGTCACACACCACTCTCCACCACTGTCACACACCACTCTCCACCACTGTCACACACCACTCTCCACCACTGTCACACACACCACTCTCCACCACTGTCACACACACCACTCTCCACCATTGTCACACACACATATATGCCCGAAACGCTTTGAGTAATAGTGGCTTTAGGCATTGTATGTACTAGCTCTACCTATAAGTCAACCAATCCTTGTAAAAATTTATTGTATGTATGTACCTTACCTAAATAAAATTGTATTGTATTGTATTGTGCACCACTCCCCACCACTGTCACACACCATTCTCCACCACTGTCACACACACCACTCTCCACCACTGTCACACACACCACTCTCCACCACTGCCACACACCACTCTCCACCACTGTCACACACACCACTCTCCACCACTGTCACACACACCACTCCCCACCACTGTCACACACCACACTCCAACACTGTCACACACCATTCTCCACCACTGTCACACACCACACTCCACCACTGTCACACACACCACTCTCCACCACTGTCACACACACCACTCCCCACCACTGTCACACACCACTCTGCACCACTGTCACACACCACTCCCCACCACTGTCACACTCCACTCTCCACCACTGTCACACACACCACTCTCCACCACTGTCACACACACCACTCCCCACCACTGTCACACACCACACTCCACCACTGTCACACACCATTCTCCACCACTGTCACACACCACACTCCACCACTGTCACACACACCACTCTCCACCACTGTCACACACACCACTCCCCACCACTGTCACACACCACTCCCCACCACTGTCACACACCACTCTCCACCACTGTCACACACACCACTCCCCACCACTGTCACACACCACTCTCCACCACTGTCACACACACCACTCCCCACCACTGTCACACACCACTCTCCACCACTCACACACACCACTCCCCACCACTGTCACACACCACTCCCCACCACTGCCACACACCACTCTCCACCACTGTCACACACACCACTCCCCACCACTGTCACACACCACTCTACACCACTGTCACACACACCACTCTCCACTACTGTCACACACCACTCTCCACCACTGTCACACACACCACTCTTCACCACTGTCACACACACCACTCTCCACCACTGTCACACACACCACTCCCCACCACTGTCACACACCACTCCCCACCACTGCCACACACCACTCTCCACCACTGTCACACACCACTCTCCACGACTGTCACACACACCACTCCCCACCACTGTCACACACCACTCTCCACCACTGTCACACACCACTCTCCACCACTGTCACACACCACTCTCGACCACTGTCACACACACCACTCCCCACCACTGCCACACACCACTCTCCACCACTGTCACACACAACTTTCCACCACTGTCACACACACCACTCCCCACCACTGTCACACACCACTCTCCACCACTGTCACACACACCACTCTCCACCACTGTCACACACACCACTCCCCACCACTGTCACACACCACTCTCCACCACTGTCACACACACCACTCTCCACCACTGTCACACACCACTCTCCACCACTGTCACACACCACTCTCCACCACTGTCACGCACCACTCTCCACTACTGTCACACACCACTCTCCACCACTGTCACACACCACTCTCCACCACTGTCACACACACCACTCCCCACCACTGTCACACACACCACTCCCCACGACTGTCACACACCACTCTCCACCACTGTCACACAAACCACTCTCCACCACTGTCACACACACCACTCTCCACCACTGTCACACACACCACTCTCCACCACTGTCACACACACCACTCTCCACCACTGTCATACACACCACTCCCCACCACTGTCACACACCACTCTCCACCACTGTCACACACCACTCCCCACCACTGTCATACACACCACTCTCCACCACTGTCACACACCACTCCCCACCACTGTCACACTCCACTCTCCACCACTGTCACACACACCACTCCCCACCACTGTCACACACACCACTCCTCATCACTGTCACACACCACTCTCCACCACTGTCACACACACCACTCTCCACCACTGTCACATACACCACTCCCCACCACTGTCACACACCACTCCCCACCACCGTCACACTCCACTCTCCACCACTGTCACACACACCACTCCCCACCACTGTCACACACACCACTCCCCACCACTGTCACACACCACTCTCCACCACTGTCACACACACCACTCTCCACCACTGTCACACACACCACTCCCCACCACTGTCACACACCACTCTCCACCACTGTCACACACCACTCCTCATCACTGTCACACACCACTCTCCACCACTGTCACACACACCACTCTCCACCACTGTCACATACACCACTCCCCACCACTGTCACACACCACTCCCCACCACCGTCACACTCCACTCTCCACCACTGTCACACACACCACTCCCCACCACTGTCACACACACCACTCCCCACCACTGTCACACACCACTCTCCACCACTGTCACACACACCACTCTCCACCACTGTCACACACACCACTCCCCACCACTGTCACACACCACTCCCCACCACTGTCACACACCACTCCCCACCACCGTCACACTCCACTCTCCACCACTGTCACACACACCACTCCCCACCACTGTCACACACACCACTCCCCACCACTGTCACACACCACTCTCCACCACTGTCACACACACCACTCCCCACCACTGTCACACACACCACTCCCCACCACTGTCACACACCACTCTCCACCACTGTCACACACACCACTCTCCACCACTGTCACATACACCACTCCCCACCACTGTCACACACCACTCTCCACCACTGTCACACACCACTCTCCACCACTGTCACACACCACTCTCCACCACTGTCACACACACCACTCTCCACCACTGTCACACACACCACTCTCCACCATTGTCACACACACATATATGCCCGAAACGCTTTGAGTAATAGTGGCTTTAGGCATTGTATGTACTAGCTCTACCTATAAGTCAACCAATCCTTGTAAAAATTTATTGTATGTATGTACCTTACCTAAATAAAATTGTATTGTATTGTATTGTACACCACTCCCCACCACTGTCACACACCACTCTCCACCACTGTCACACACCACTCTCCACCACTGTCACACACACCACTCCCCACCACTGTCACACACCACTCTCCACCACTGTCACACACCACTCTCCACCACTGTCACACACCACTCTCCACAACTGTCACACACACCACTCCCCACCACTGTCACACACCACTCTCCACCACTGTCACACACACCACTCCCCACCACTGTCACACACCACTCTCCACCACTGTCACACACACCACTCCCCACCACTGTCACACACCACTCTCCACCACTGTCACACACCACTCTCCACCACTGTCACACACCACTCTCCACCACTGTCACACACACCACTCTCCACCACTGTCACACACCACTCTCCACCACTGTCACACACCACTCTCCACCACTGTTACACACACCACTCCCCACCACTGTCACACACAACTCCCCACCACTGCCACACACCACTCTCCACCACTGTCACACACACCACTCCCCACCACTGTCACACACCACTCTCCACCACTGTCACACACCACTCTCCACTACTGTCACACACCACTCTCCACCACTGTCACACACCACTCTCCACCACTGTCACATACACCACTCCCCACTACTGTCACACACACCACTCCCCACCACTGTCACACACCACTCTCCACCACTGTCACACACACCACTCTCCACCACTGTCACACACACCACTCTCCACCACTGTCACACACACCACTCCCCACCACTGTCACACACCACACTCCACCACTGTCACACACCATTCTCCACCACTGTCACACACCACACTCCACCACTGTCACACACACCACTCTCCACCACTGTCACACACACCACTCCCCACCACTGTCACACACCACTCCCCACCACTGTCACACACCACTCTCCACCACTGTCACACACACCACTCCCCACCACTGTCACACACCACTCTCCACCACTGTCACACACACCACTCCCCACCACTGTCACACACCACTCTCCACCACTGTCACACACACCACTCCCCACCACTGTCACACACCACTCCCCACCACTGCCACACACCACTCTCCACCACTGTCACACACACCACTCCCCACCACTGTCACACACCACTCTACACCACTGTCACACACACCACTCTCCACTACTGTCACACACCACTCTCCACCACTGTCACACACACCACTCTTCACCACTGTCACACACACCACTCTCCACCACTGTCACACACACCACTCCCCACCACTGTCACACACCACTCCCCACCACTGCCCCACACCACTCTCCACCACTGTCACACACCACTCTCCACGACTGTCACACACACCACTCCCCACCACTGTCACACACCACTCTCCACCACTGTCACACACCACTCTCCACCACTGTCACACACCACTCTCGACCACTGTCACACACACCACTCCCCACCACTGCCACACACCACTCTCCACCACTGTCACACACAACTTTCCACCACTGTCACACACACCACTCTCCACCACTGTCACACACACCACTCCCCACCACTGTCACACACCACTCTCCACCACTGTCACACACACCACTCTCCACCACTGTCACACACCACTCTCCACCACTGTCACACACCACTCTCCACCACTGTCACGCACCACTCTCCACTACTGTCACACACCACTCTCCACCACTGTCACACACCACTCTCCACCACTGTCACACACACCACTCCCCACCACTGTCACACACACCACTCCCCACGACTGTCACACACCACTCTCCACCACTGTCACACAAACCACTCTCCACCACTGTCACACACACCACTCTCCACCACTGTCACACACACCACTCTCCACCACTGTCACACACACCACTCTCCACCACTGTCATACACACCACTCCCCACCACTGTCACACACCACTCTCCACCACTGTCACACACCACTCCCCACCACTGTCATACACACCACTCTCCACCACTGTCACACACCACTCCCCACCACTGTCACACTCCACTCTCCACCACTGTCACACACACCACTCCCCACCACTGTCACACACACCACTCCTCATCACTGTCACACACCACTCTCCACCACTGTCACACACACCACTCTCCACCACTGTCACATACACCACTCCCCACCACTGTCACACACCACTCCCCACCACCGTCACACTCCACTCTCCACCACTGTCACACACACCACTCCCCACCACTGTCACACACGCCACTCCCCACCACTGTCACACACCACTCTCCACCACTGTCACACACACCACTCTCCACCACTGTCACACACACCACTCCCCACCACTGTCACACACCACTCTCCACCACTGTCACACACCACTCTCCACCACTGTCACACACCACTCTCCACCACTGTCACACACACCATTCTCCACCACTGTCACACACCACTCCCCACCACTGTCACACACACCACTCCCCACCACTGTCACACACACCACTCCCCACCACTGTCACACACCACTCTCCACCACTGTCACACACACCACTCTCCACCACTGTCACATACACCACTCCCCACCACTGTCACACACCACTCTCCACCACTGTCACACACCACTCTCCACCACTGTCACACACCACTCTCCACCACTGTCACACACACCACTCTCCACCACTGTCACACACACCACTCTCCACCATTGTCACACACACATATATGCCCGAAACGCTTTGAGTAATAGTGGCTTTAGGCATTGTATGTACTAGCTCTACCTATAAGTCAACCAATCCTTGTAAAAATTTATTGTATGTATGTACCTTACCTAAATAAAATTGTATTGTATTGTATTGTACACCACTCCCCACCACTGTCACACACCACTCTCCACCACTGTCACACACCACTCTCCACCACTGTCACACACACCACTCCCCACCACTGTCACACACCACTCTCCACCACTGTCACACACCACTCTCCACCACTGTCACACACCACTCTCCACAACTGTCACACACACCACTCCCCACCACTGTCACACACCACTCTCCACCACTGTCACACACACCACTCCCCACCACTGTCACACACCACTCTCCACCACTGTCACACACACCACTCCCCACCACTGTCACACACCACTCTCCACCACTGTCACACACCACTCTCCACCACTGTCACACACCACTCTCCACCACTGTCACACACACCACTCTCCACCACTGTCACACACCACTCTCCACCACTGTCACACACCACTCTCCACCACTGTTACACACACCACTCCCCACCACTGTCACACACAACTCCCCACCACTGCCACACACCACTCTCGACCACTGTCACACACACCACTCCCCACCACTGTCACACACCACTCTCCACCACTGTCACACACCACTCTCCACTACTGTCACACACCACTCTCCACCACTGTCACACACCACTCTCCACCACTGTCACATACACCACTCCCCACTACTGTCACACACACCACTCCCCACCACTGTCACACACCACTCTCCACCACTGTCACACACACCACTCTCCACCACTGTCACACACACCACTCTCCACCACTGTCACACACAACACTCTCCACCACTGTCACACACACCACTCCCCACCACTGTCACACACCACTCTCCACCACTGTCACACACCATTCCCCACCACTATCACACACACCACTCCCCACCACTGTCACACACACCACTCTCCACCACTGTCACACACCACTCCCCACCACTCTCACACACACCACTCCCCACCACTGTCACACACCACTCTCCACCACTGTCACACACACCGCTCTCCACCACTGTCACACACACCACTCCCCACCACTGTCACACACCACTCTCCACCACTGTCACACACCACTCTCCACCACTGTCACACACCACTCTCCACCACTGTCACACACATCACTCTCCACCACTGTCACACACCACTCCCCACCACTGTCGCACACACCACTCCCCACCACTGTCACACACACTACTCCTCACCACTGTCACACACCACTCTCCACCACTGTCACACACACCACTCTCCACCACTGTCACATACACCACTCCCCACCACTGTCACACACCACTCTCCACCACTGTCACACACCACTCTCCATTACTGTCACACACCACTCTCCACCACTGTCACACACACCACTCTCCACCACTGTCACACACACCACTCTCCACCATTGTCACACACACACATATGCCCGAAACGCTTTGAGTAATAGTGGCTTTAGGCATTGTATGTACTAGCTCTACCTATAAGTCAACCAATCCTTGTAAAAATTTATTGTATGTATGTACCTTACCTAAATAAAATTGTATTGTATTGTATTGTACACCACTCCCCACCACTGTCACACACCACTCTCCACCACTGTCACACACCACTCTCCACCACTGTCACACACACCACTCCCCACCACTGTCACACACCACTCTCCACCACTGTCACACACCACTCTCCACCACTGTCACACACACCACTCCCCACCACTGTCACACACCACTCTCCACCACTGTCACACACCACTCTCCACCACTGTCACACACACCACTCCCCACCACTGTCATACACCACTCTCCACCACTGTCACACACACCACTCTCCACCACTGTCACACACCACTCTCCAGCACTGTCACACGCACCACTCCCCTCCACTGTCACACACCACTCTCCACCACTGTCACACACACCACTCCCCACCACTGTCACACACCACTCTCCACCACTGTCACACACCACTCTCCACCACTGTCACACACCACTCTCCACCACTGTCACACACACCACTCTCCACCACTGTCACACTCCACTCTCCACCACTGTCACACACCACTCTCCACCACTGTCACACACACCACTCCCCACCACTGTCACACACCACTCCCCACCACTGCCACACACCACTCTCCACCACTGTCACACACACCACTCCCCACCACTGTCACACACCACTCTCCACCACTGTCACACACCACTCTCCACCACTGTCACACACCACTCTCCACCACTGTCACACACCACTCTCCACCACTGTCACACACACCATTCTCCACCACTGTCACACACCACTCCCCACCACTGTCACACACACCACTCCCCACCACTGTCACACACACCACTCCCCACCACTGTCACACACCACTCTCCACCACTGTCACACACACCACTCTCCACCACTGTCACATACACCACTCCCCACCACTGTCACACACCACTCTCCACCACTGTCACACACCACTCTCCACCACTGTCACACACCACTCTCCACCACTGTCACACACACCACTCTCCACCACTGTCACACACACCACTCTCCACCATTGTCACACACACATATATGCCCGAAACGCTTTGAGTAATAGTGGCTATAGGCATTGTATGTACTAGCTCTACCTATAAGTCAACCAATCCTTGTAAAAATTTATTGTATGTATGTACCTTACCTAAATAAAATTGTATTGTATTGTATTATACACCACTCCCCACCACTGTCACACACCATTCTCCACCACTGTCACACACACCACTCTCCACCACTGTCACACACACCACTCTCCACCACTGCCACACACCACTCTCCACCACTGTCACACACACCACTCTCCACCACTGTCACACACACCACTCCCCACCACTGTCACACACCACACTCCAACACTGTCACACACCATTCTCCACCACTGTCACACACCACACTCCACCACTGTCACACACACCACTCTCCACCACTGTCACACACACCACTCCCCACCACTGTCACACACCACTCTGCACCACTGTCACACACCACTCCCCACCACTGTCACACTCCACTCTCCACCACTGTCACACACACCACTCTCCACCACTGTCACACACACCACTCCCCACCACTGTCACACACCACACTCCACCACTGTCACACACCATTCTCCACCACTGTCACACACCACACTCCACCACTGTCACACACACCACTCTCCACCACTGTCTCACACACCACTCCCCACCACTGTCACACACCACTCCCCACCACTGTCACACACCACTCTCCACCACTGTCACACACACCACTCCCCACCACTGTCACACACCACTCTCCACCACTGTCACACACACCACTCCCCACCACTGTCACACACCACTCTCCACCACTGTCACACACACCACTCCCCACCACTGTCACACACCACTCCCCACCACTGCCACACACCACTCTCCACCACTGTCACACACACCACTCCCCACCACTGTCACACACCACTCTACACCACTGTCACACACACCACTCTCCACTACTGTCACACACCACTCTCCACCACTGTCACACACACCACTCTTCACCACTGTCACACACACCACTCTCCACCACTGTCACACACACCACTCCCCACCACTGTCACACACCACTCCCCACCACTGCCACACACCACTCTCCACCACTGTCACACACCACTCTCCACGACTGTCACACACACCACTCCCCACCACTGTCAAACACCACTCTCCACCACTGTCACACACCACTCTCCACCACTGTCACACACACCACTCCCCACCACTGTCATACACCACTCTCCACCACTGTCACACACACCACTCTCCACCACTGTCACACACCACTCTCCAGCACTGTCACAGGCACCACTCCCCTCCACTGTCACACACCACTCTCCACCACTGTCACACACACCACTCCCCACCACTGTCACACACCACTCTCCACCACTGTCACACACCACTCTCCACCACTGTCACACACCACTCTCCACCACTGTCACACACACCACTCCCCACCACTGTCACACACCACTCCCCACCACTGCCACACACCACTCTCCACCACTGTCACACACACCACTCCCCACCACTGTCACACACCACTCTCCACCACTGTCACACACCACTCTCCACCACTGTCACACACCACTCTCCACCACTGTCACACACCTCTCTCCACCACTGTCACACACACCATTCTCCACCACTGTCACACACCACTCCCCACCACTGTCACACACACCACTCCCCACCACTGTCACACACACCACTCCCCACCACTGTCACACACCACTCTCCACCACTGTCACACACACCACTCTCCACCACTGTCACATACACCACTCCCCACCACTGTCACACACCACTCTCCACCACTGTCACACACCACTCTCCACCACTGTCACACACCACTCTCCACCACTGTCACACACACCACTCTCCACCACTGTCACACACACCACTCTCCACCATTGTCACACACACATATATGCCCGAAACGCTTTGAGTAATAGTGGCTTTAGGCATTGTATGTACTAGCTCTACCTATAAGTCAACCAATCCTTGTAAAAATTTATTGTATGTATGTACCTTACCTAAATAAAATTGTATTGTATTGTATTATACACCACTCCCCACCACTGTCACACACCATTCTCCACCACTGTCACACACACCACTCTCCACCACTGTCACACACACCACTCTCCACCACTGCCACACACCACTCTCCACCACTGTCACACACACCACTCTCCACCACTGTCACACACACCACTCCCCACCACTGTCACACACCACACTCCAACACTGTCACACACCATTCTCCACCACTGTCACACACCACACTCCACCACTGTCACACACACCACTCTCCACCACTGTCACACACACCACTCCCCACCACTGTCACACACCACTCTGCACCACTGTCACACACCACTCCCCACCACTGTCACACTCCACTCTCCACCACTGTCACACACACCACTCTCCACCACTGTCACACACACCACTCCCCACCACTGTCACACACCACACTCCACAACTGTCACACACCATTCTCCACCACTGTCACACACCACACTCCACCACTGTCACACACACCACTCTCCACCACTGTCTCACACACCACTCCCCACCACTGTCACACACCACTCCCCACCACTGTCACACACCACTCTCCACCACTGTCACACACACACCACTCCCCACCACTGTCACACACCACTCTCCACCACTGTCACACACACCACTCCCCACCACTGTCACACACCACTCTCCACCACTGTCACACACACCACTCCCCACCACTGTCACACACCACTCCCCACCACTGCCACACACCACTCTCCACCACTGTCACACACACCACTCCCCACCACTGTCACACACCACTCTACACCACTGTCACACACACCACTCTCCACTACTGTCACACACCACTCTCCACCACTGTCACACACACCACTCTTCACCACTGTCACACACACCACTCTCCACCACTGTCACACACACCACTCCCCACCACTGTCACACACCACTCCCCACCACTGCCACACACCACTCTCCACCACTGTCACACACCACTCTCCACGACTGTCACACACACCACTCCCCACCACTGTCAAACACCACTCTCCACCACTGTCACACACCACTCTCCACCACTGTCACACACCACTCTCGACCACTGTCACACACACCACTCCCCACCACTGCCACACACCACTCTCCACCACTGTCACACACAACTTTCCACCACTGTCACACACACCACTCCCCACCACTGTCACACACCACTCTCCACCACTGTCACACACACCACTCTCCACCACTGTCACAAACACCACTCCCCACCACTGTCACACACCACTCTTCACCACTGTCACACACACCACTCTCCACCACTGTCACACACCACTCTCCACCACTGTCACACACCACTCTCCACCACTGTCACGCACCACTTTCCACTACTGTCACACACCACTCTCCACCACTGTCACACACCACTCTCCACCACTGTCACACACACCACTCCCCACCACTGTCACACACACCACTCCCCACGACTGTCACACACCACTCTCCACCACTGTCACACAAACCACTCTCCACCACTGTCACACACACCACTCTCCACCACTGTCACACACACCACTCTCCACCACTGTCACACACACCACTCTCCACCACTGTCATACACACCACTCCCCACCACTGTCACACACCACTCTCCACCACTGTCACACACCACTCCCCACCACTGTCATACACACCACTCTCCACCACTGTCACACACCACTCCCCACCACTGTCACACTCCACTCTCCACCACTGTCACACACACCACTCCCCACCACTGTCACACACACCACTCTCCACCACTGTCACATACACCACTCCCCACCACTGTCACACACCACTCCCCACCACTGTCACACTCCACTCTCCACCACTGTCACACACACCACTCCCCACCACTGTCACACACACCACTCCCCACCACTGTCACACACCACTCTCCACCACTGTCACACACACCACTCTCCACCACTGTCACACACACCACTCCACACCACTGTCACACACCACTCTCCACCACTGTCACACACCACTCTCCACCACTGTCACACACCACTCTCCACCACTGTCACACACACCATTCTCCACCACTGTCACACACCACTCCCCATCACTGTCACACACACCACTCCCCACCACTGTCACACACACCACTCCCCACCACTGTCACACTCCACTCTCCACCACTGTCACACACACCACTCTCCACCACTGTCACATACACCACTCCCCACCACTGTCACACACCACTCTCCATCACTGTCACACACCACTCTCCACCACTGTCACACACCACTCTCCACCACTGTCACACACACCACTCTCCACCACTGTCACACACACCACTCTCCACCATTGTCACACACACATATATGCCCGAAACGCTTTGAGTAATAGTGGCTTTAGGCATTGTATGTACTAGCTCTACCTATAAGTCAACCAATCCTTGTAAAAATTTATTGTATGTATGTACCTTACCTAAATAAAATTGTATTGTATTGTATTGTACACCACTCCCCACCACTGTCACACACCACTCTCCACCACTGTCACACACCACTCTCCACCACTGTCACACACACCTCTCCCCACCACTGTCACACACCACTCTTCACCACTGTCACACACCACTCTCCACCACTGTCACACACCACTCTCCACAACTGTCACACACACCACTCCCCACCACTGTCACACACCACTCTCCACCACTGTCACACACACCACTCCCCACCACTGTCACACACCACTCTCCACCACTGTCACACACACCACTCCCCACCACTGTCACACACCACTCTCCACCACTGTCACACACCACTCTCCACCACTGTCACACACCACTCTCCACCACTGTCACACACACCACTCTCCACCACTGTCACACACCACTCTCCACGACTGTCACACACCACTCTCCACCATTGTTACACACACCACTCCCCACCACTGTCACACACAACTCCCCACCACTGCCACACACCACTCTCCACCACTGTCACACACACCACTCCCCACCACTGTCACACACCACTCTCCACCACTGTCACACACCACTCTCCACTACTGTCACACACCACTCTCCACCACTGTCACACACCACTGTCACATACACCACTCCCCACTACTGTCACACACACCACTCCCCACCACTGTCACACACCACTCTCCACCACTGTCACACACACCACTCTCCACCACTGTCACACACACCACTCTCCACCACTGTCACACACACCACTCTCCACCACTGTCACACACACCACTCTCCACCATTGTCACACACACATATATGCCCGAAACGCTTTGAGTAATAGTGGCTTTAGGCATTGTATGTACTAGCTCTACCTATAAGTCAACCAATCCTTGTAAAAATTTATTGTATGTATGTACCTTACCTAAATAAAATTGAATTGTATTGTATTGTACACCACTCCCCACCACTGTCACACACCACTCTCCACCACTGTCACACACCACTCTCCACCACTGTCACACACACCACTCCCCACCACTGTCACACACCACTCTTCACCACTGTCACACACCACTCTCCACCACTGTCACACACCACTCTCCACAACTGTCACACACACCACTCCCCACCACTGTCACACACCACTCTCCACCACTGTCACACACACCACTCCCCACCACTGTCAAACACCACTCTCCACCACTGTCACACACCACTCTGCACCACTGTCACACACCACTCTCCACCACTGTCACACACCACTCTCCACCACTGTCACACACACCACTCTCCACCACTGTCACACACACCACTCTCCACCATTGTCACACACACATATATGCCCGAAACGCTTTGAGTAATAGTGGCTTTAGGCATTGTATGTACTAGCTCTACCTATAAGTCAACCAATCCTTGTAAAAATTTATTGTATGTATGTACCTTACCTAAATAAAATTGTATTGTATTGTATTGTACACCACTCCCCACCACTGTCACACACCACTCTCCACCACTGTCACACACCACTCTCCACCACTGTCACACACACCACTCCCCACCACTGTCACACACCACTCTCCACCACTGTCACACACCACTCTCCACCACTGTCACACACCACTCTCCACAACTGTCACACACACCACTCCCCACCACTGTCACACACCACTCTCCACCACTGTCACACACACCACTCCCCACCACTGTCACACACCACTCTCCACCACTGTCACACACCACTCTGCACCACTGTCACACACCACTCCCCACCACTGTCACACTCCACTCTCCACCACTGTCACACACACCACTCTCCACCACTGTCACACACACCACTCCCCACCACTGTCACACACCACACTCCACCACTGTCACACACCATTCTCCACCACTGTCACACACCACACTCCACCACTGTCACACACACCACTCTCCACCACTGTCTCACACACCACTCCCCACCACTGTCACACACCACTCCCCACCACTGTCACACACCACTCTCCACCACTGTCACACACACCACTCCCCACCACTGTCACACACCACTCTCCACCACTGTCACACACACCACTCCCCACCACTGTCACACACCACTCTCCACCACTGTCACACACACCACTCCCCACCACTGTCACACACCACTCCCCACCACTGCCACACACCACTCTCCACCACTGTCACACACACCACTCCCCACCACTGTCACACACCACTCTACACCACTGTCACACACACCACTCTCCACTACTGTCACACACCACTCTCCACCACTGTCACACACCACTCCCCACCACTGCCACACACCACTCTCCACCACTGTCACACACCACTCTCCACGACTGTCACACACACCACTCCCCACCACTGTCAAACACCACTCTCCACCACTGTCACACACCACTCTCCACCACTGTCACACACCACTCTCGACCACTGTCACACACACCACTCCCCACCACTGCCACACACCACTCTCCACCACTGTCACACACAACTTTCCACCACTGTCACACACACCACTCCCCACCACTGTCACACACCACTCTCCACCACTGTCACACACACCACTCTCCACCACTGTCACAAACACCACTCCCCACCACTGTCACACACCACTCTCCACCACTGTCACACACACCACTCTCCACCACTGTCACACACCACTCTCCACCACTGTCACACACCACTCTCCACCACTGTCACGCACCACTTTCCACTACTGTCACACACCACTCTCCACCACTGTCACACACCACTCTCCACCACTGTCACACACACCACTCCCCACCACTGTCACACACACCACTCCCCACCACTGTCACACACACCACTCTCCACCACTGTCACACACACCACTCCCCACCACTGTCACACACCACTCCCCACCACTGCCACACACCACTCTCCACCACTGTCACACACCACTCTCCACGACTGTCACACACACCACTCCCCACCACTGTCAAACACCACTCTCCACCACTGTCACACACCACTCTCCACCACTGTCACACACCACTCTCGACCACTGTCACACACACCACTCCCCACCACTGCCACACACCACTCTCCACCACTGTCACACACAACTTTCCACCACTGTCACACACACCACTCCCCACCACTGTCACACACCACTCTCCACCACTGTCACACACACCACTCTCCACCACTGTCACAAACACCACTCCCCACCACTGTCACACACCACTCTCCACCACTGTCACACACACCACTCTCCACCACTGTCACACACCACTCTCCACCACTGTCACACACCACTCTCCACCACTGTCACGCACCACTTTCCACTACTGTCACACACCACTCTCCACCACTGTCACACACCACTCTCCACCACTGTCACACACACCACTCCCCACCACTGTCACACACACCACTCCCCACGACTGTCACACACCACTCTCCACCACTGTCACACAAACCACTCTCCACCACTGTCACACACACCACTCTCCACCACTGTCACACACACCACTCTCCACCACTGTCACACACACCACTCTCCACCACTGTCATACACACCACTCCCCACCACTGTCACACACCACTCTCCACCACTGTCACACACCACTCCCCACCACTGTCATACACACCACTCTCCACCACTGTCACACACCACTCCCCACCACTGTCACACTCCACTCTCCACCACTGTCACACACACCACTCCCCACCACTGTCACACACACCACTCTCCACCACTGTCACATACACCACTCCCCACCACTGTCACACACCACTCCCCACCACTGTCACACTCCACTCTCCACCACTGTCACACACACCACTCCCCACCACTGTCACACACACCACTCCCCACCACTGTCACACACCACTCTCCACCACTGTCACACACACCACTCTCCACCACTGTCACACACACCACTCCCCACCACTGTCACACACCACTCTCCACCACTGTCACACACCACTCTCCACCACTGTCACACACCACTCTCCACCACTGTCACACACACCATTCTCCACCACTGTCACACACCACTCCCCATCACTGTCACACACACCACTCCCCACCACTGTCACACACACCACTCCCCACCACTGTCACACTCCACTCTCCACCACTGTCACACACACCACTCTCCACCACTGTCACATACACCACTCCCCACCACTGTCACACACCACTCTCCACCACTGTCACACACCACTCTCCACCACTGTCACACACCACTCTCCACCACTGTCACACACACCACTCTCCACCACTGTCATACACACCACTCCCCACCACTGTCACACACCACTCTCCACCACTGTCACACACCACTCCCCACCACTGTCATACACACCACTCTCCACCACTGTCACACACCACTCCCCACCACTGTCACACTCCACTCTCCACCACTGTCACACACACCACTCCCCACCACTGTCACACACACCACTCTCCACCACTGTCACATACACCACTCCCCACCACTGTCACACACCACTCCCCACCACTGTCACACTCCACTCTCCACCACTGTCACACACACCACTCCCCACCACTGTCACACACACCACTCCCCACCACTGTCACACACCACTCTCCACCACTGTCACACACACCACTCTCCACCACTGTCACACACACCACTCCACACCACTGTCACACACCACTCTCACACACCACTCTCCACCACTGTCACACACCACTCTCCACCACTGTCACACACCACTCTCCACCACTGTCACACACACCATTCTCCACCACTGTCACACACCACTCCCCATCACTGTCACACACACCACTCCCCACCACTGTCACACACACCACTCCCCACCACTGTCACACTCCACTCTCCACCACTGTCACACACACCACTCTCCACCACTGTCACATACACCACTCCCCACCACTGTCACACACCACTCTCCATCACTGTCACACACCACTCTCCACCACTGTCACACACCACTCTCCACCACTGTCACACACACCACTCTCCACCACTGTCACACACACCACTCTCCACCATTGTCACACACACATATATGCCCGAAACGCTTTGAGTAATAGTGGCTTTAGGCATTGTATGTACTAGCTCTACCTATAAGTCAACCAATCCTTGTAAAAATTTATTGTATGTATGTACCTTACCTAAATAAAATTGTATTGTATTGTATTGTACACCACTCCCCACCACTGTCACACACCACTCTCCACCACTGTCACACACCACTCTCCACCACTGTCACACACACCACTCCCCACCACTGTCACACACCACTCTTCACCACTGTCACACACCACTCTCCACCACTGTCACACACCACTCTCCACAACTGTCACACACACCACTCCCCACCACTGTCACACACCACTCTCCACCACTGTCACACACACCACTCCCCACCACTGTCACACACCACTCTCCACCACTGTCACACACACCACTCCCCACCACTGTCACACACCACTCTCCACCACTGTCACACACCACTCTCCACCACTGTCACACACCACTCTCCACCACTGTCACACACACCACTCTCCACCACTGTCACACACCACTCTCCACGACTGTCACACACCACTCTCCACCACTGTTACACACACCACTCCCCACCACTGTCACACACAACTCCCCACCACTGCCACACACCACTCTCCACCACTGTCACACACACCACTCCCCACCACTGTCACACACCACTCTCCACCACTGTCACACACCACTCTCCACTACTGTCACACACCACTCTCCACCACTGTCACACACCACTGTCACATACACCACTCCCCACTACTGTCACACACACCACTCCCCACCACTGTCACACACCACTCTCCACCACTGTCACACACACCACTCTCCACCACTGTCACACACACCACTCTCCACCACTGTCACACACACCACTCTCCACCACTGTCACACACACCACTCTCCACCATTGTCACACACACATATATGCCCGAAACGCTTTGAGTAATAGTGGCTTTAGGCATTGTATGTACTAGCTCTACCTATAAGTCAACCAATCCTTGTAAAAATTTATTGTATGTATGTACCTTACCTAAATAAAATTGTATTGTATTGTATTGTACACCACTCCCCACCACTGTCACACACCACTCTCCACCACTGTCACACACCACTCTCCACCACTGTCACACACACCACTCCCCACCACTGTCACACACCACTCTTCACCACTGTCACACACCACTCTCCACCACTGTCACACACCACTCTCCACAACTGTCACACACACCACTCCCCACCACTGTCACACACCACTCTCCACCACTGTCACACACACCACTCCCCACCACTGTCAAACACCACTCTCCACCACTGTCACACACCACTCTGCACCACTGTCACACACCACTCTCCACCACTGTCACACACCACTCTCCACCACTGTCACACACACCACTCTCCACCACTGTCACACACACCACTCTCCACCATTGTCACACACACATATATGCCCGAAACGCTTTGAGTAATAGTGGCTTTAGGCATTGTATGTACTAGCTCTACCTATAAGTCAACCAATCCTTGTAAAAATTTATTGTATGTATGTACCTTACCTAAATAAAATTGTATTGTATTGTATTGTACACCACTCCCCACCACTGTCACACACCACTCTCCACCACTGTCACACACCACTCTCCACCACTGTCACACACACCACTCCCCACCACTGTCACACACCACTCTTCACCACTGTCACACACCACTCTCCACCACTGTCACACACCACTCTCCACAACTGTCACACACACCACTCCCCACCACTGTCACACACACCACTCCCCACCACTGTCACACTCCACTCTCCACCACTGTCACACACACCACTCTCCACCACTGTCACATACACCACTCCCCACCACTGTCACACACCACTCTCCACCACTGTCACACACCACTCCCCACCACTGTCACACTCCACTCTCCACCACTGTCACACACACCACTCCCCACCACTGTCACACACACCACTCTCCACCACTGTCACATACACCACTCCCCACCACTGTCACACACCACTCCCCACCACTGTCACACTCCACTCTTCACCACTGTCACACACACCACTCCCCACCACTGTCACACACACCACTCCCCACCACTGTCACACACCACTCTCCACCACTGTCACACACACCACTCTCCACCACTGTCACACACCACTCTCCACCACTGTCACACACCACTCTCCACCACTGTCACGCACCACTTTCCACTACTGTCACACACCACTCTCCACCACTGTCACACACCACTCTCCACCACTGTCACACACACCACTCCCCACCACTGTCACACACACCACTCCCCACGACTGTCACACACCACTCTCCACCACTGTCACACAAACCACTCTCCACCACTGTCACACACACCACTCTCCACCACTGTCACACACACCACTCTCCACCACTGTCACACACACCACTCTCCACCACTGTCATACACACCACTCCCCACCACTGTCACACACCACTCTCCACCACTGTCACACACCACTCCCCACCACTGTCATACACACCACTCTCCACCACTGTCACACACCACTCCCCACCACTGTCACACTCCACTCTCCACCACTGTCACACACACCACTCCCCACCACTGTCACACACACCACTCTCCACCACTGTCACATACACCACTCCCCACCACTGTCACACACCACTCCCCACCACTGTCACACTCCACTCTCCACCACTGTCACACACACCACTCCCCACCACTGTCACACACACCACTCCCCACCACTGTCACACACCACTCTCCACCACTGTCACACACACCACTCTCCACCACTGTCACACACACCACTCCCCACCACTGTCACACACCACTCTCCACCACTGTCACACACCACTCTCCACCACTGTCACACACCACTCTCCACCACTGTCACACACACCATTCTCCACCACTGTCACACACCACTCCCCATCACTGTCACACACACCACTCCCCACCACTGTCACACACACCACTCCCCACCACTGTCACACTCCACTCTCCACCACTGTCACACACACCACTCTCCACCACTGTCACATACACCACTCCCCACCACTGTCACACACCACTCTCCACCACTGTCACACACCACTCTCCACCACTGTCACACACCACTCTCCACCACTGTCACACACACCACTCTCCACCACTGTCACACACACCACTCTCCACCATTGTCACACACACATATATGCCCGAAACGCTTTGAGTAATAGTGGCTTTAGGCATTGTATGTACTAGCTCTACCTATAAGTCAACCAATCCTTGTAAAAATTTATTGTATGTATGTACCTTACCTAAATAAAATTGTATTGTATTGTATTGTACACCACTCCCCACCACTGTCACACTCCACTCTCCACCACTGTCACACACACCACTCCCCACCACTGTCACACACACCACTCCCCACCACTGTCACACACCACTCTCCACCACTGTCACACACACCACTCTCCACCACTGTCACACACACCACTCCCCACCACTGTCACACACCACTCCCCACCACTGTCACACACCACTCCCCACCACTGTCACACTCCACTCTCCACCACTGTCACACACACCATTCTCCACCACTGTCACACACCACTCCCCATCACTGTCACACACACCACTCCCCACCACTGTCACACACACCACTCCCCACCACTGTCACACACCACTCTCCACCACTGTCACACACCACTCTCCACCACTGTCACACACACCACTCCCCACCACTGTCACACACCACTCTTCACCACTGTCACACACCACTCTCCACCACTGTCACACACCACTCTCCACAACTGTCACACACACCACTCCCCACCACTGTCACACACCACTCTCCACCACTGTCACACACACCACTCCCCACCACTGTCACACACCACTCTCCACGACTGTCACACACCACTCTCCACCACTGTTACACACACCACTCCCCACCACTGTCACACACAACTCCCCACCACTGCCACACACCACTCTCCACCACTGTCACACACACTACTCCCCACCACTGTCACACACCACTCTCCACCACTGTCACACACCACTCTCCACTAC
The DNA here is from genome assembly GCF_040958095.1 of Procambarus clarkii. Lineage (NCBI taxonomy): Eukaryota > Metazoa > Arthropoda > Malacostraca > Decapoda > Cambaridae > Procambarus > Procambarus clarkii. The sequence continues at coordinate 2,509,786 of NW_027189146.1, read as the reverse complement.
TGTCACACACCACTCTCCACCACTGTCACATACACCACTCCCCACTACTGTCACACACACCACTCCCCACCACTGTCACACACCACTCTCCACCACTGTCACACACACCACTCTCCACCACTGTCACACACACCACTCTCCACCACTGTCACACACACCACTCTCCACCACTGTCACACACACCACTCTCCACCATTGTCACACACACATATATGCCCGAAACGCTTTGAGTAATAGTGGCTTTAGGCATTGTATGTACTAGCTCTACCTATAAGTCAACCAATCCTTGTAAAAATTTATTGTATGTATGTACCTTACCTAAATAAAATTGTATTGTATTGTATTGTACACCACTCCCCACCACTGTCACACACCACTCTCCACCACTGTCACACACCACTCTCCACCACTGTCACACACACCACTCCCCACCACTGTCACACACCACTCTTCACCACTGTCACACACCACTCTCCACCACTGTCACACACCACTCTCCACAACTGTCACACACACCACTCCCCACCACTGTCACACACCACTCTCCACCACTGTCACACACACCACTCCCCACCACTGTCAAACACCACTCTCCACCACTGTCACACACCACTCTGCACCACTGTCACACACCACTCTCCACCACTGTCACACACCACTCTCCACCACTGTCACACACACCACTCTCCACCACTGTCACACACACCACTCTCCACCATTGTCACACACACATATATGCCCGAAACGCTTTGAGTAATAGTGGCTTTAGGCATTGTATGTACTAGCTCTACCTATAAGTCAACCAATCCTTGTAAAAATTTATTGTATGTATGTACCTTACCTAAATAAAATTGTATTGTATTGTATTGTACACCACTCCCCACCACTGTCACACACCACTCTCCACCACTGTCACACACCACTCTCCACCACTGTCACACACACCACTCCCCACCACTGTCACACACCACTCTCCACCACTGTCACACACCACTCTCCACCACTGTCACACACCACTCTCCACAACTGTCACACACACCACTCCCCACCACTGTCACACACCACTCTCCACCACTGTCACACACACCACTCCCCACCACTGTCACACACCACTCTCCACCACTGTCACACACCACTCTGCACCACTGTCACACACCACTCCCCACCACTGTCACACTCCACTCTCCACCACTGTCACACACACCACTCTCCACCACTGTCACACACACCACTCCCCACCACTGTCACACACCACACTCCACCACTGTCACACACCATTCTCCACCACTGTCACACCACACTCCACCACTGTCACACACACCACTCTCCACCACTGTCTCACACACCACTCCCCACCACTGTCACACACCACTCCCCACCACTGTCACACACCACTCTCCACCACTGTCACACACACCACTCCCCACCACTGTCACACACCACTCTCCACCACTGTCACACACACCACTCCCCACCACTGTCACACACCACTCTCCACCACTGTCACACACACCACTCCCCACCACTGTCACACACCACTCCCCACCACTGCCACACACCACTCTCCACCACTGTCACACACACCACTCCCCACCACTGTCACACACCACTCTACACCACTGTCACACACACCACTCTCCACCACTGTCACAAACACCACTCCCCACCACTGTCACACACCACTCTCCACCACTGTCACACACACCACTCTCCACCACTGTCACACACCACTCTCCACCACTGTCACACACCACTCTCCACCACTGTCACGCACCACTTTCCACTACTGTCACACACCACTCTCCACCACTGTCACACACCACTCTCCACCACTGTCACACACACCACTCCCCACCACTGTCACACACACCACTCCCCACGACTGTCACACACCACTCTCCACCACTGTCACACAAACCACTCTCCACCACTGTCACACACACCACTCTCCACCACTGTCACACACACCACTCTCCACCACTGTCACACACACCACTCTCCACCACTGTCATACACACCACTCCCCACCACTGTCACACACCACTCTCCACCACTGTCACACACCACTCCCCACCACTGTCATACACACCACTCTCCACCACTGTCACACACCACTCCCCACCACTGTCACACTCCACTCTCCACCACTGTCACACACACCACTCCCCACCACTGTCACACACACCACTCTCCACCACTGTCACATACACCACTCCCCACCACTGTCACACACCACTCCCCACCACTGTCACACTCCACTCTCCACCACTGTCACACACACCACTCCCCACCACTGTCACACACACCACTCCCCACCACTGTCACACACCACTCTCCACCACTGTCACACACACCACTCTCCACCACTGTCACACACACCACTCCCCACCACTGTCACACACCACTCTCCACCACTGTCACACACCACTCTCCACCACTGTCACACACCACTCTCCACCACTGTCACACACACCATTCTCCACCACTGTCACACACCACTCCCCATCACTGTCACACACACCACTCCCCACCACTGTCACACACACCACTCCCCACCACTGTCACACTCCACTCTCCACCACTGTCACACACACCACTCTCCACCACTGTCACATACACCACTCCCCACCACTGTCACACACCACTCTCCACCACTGTCACACACCACTCTCCACCACTGTCACACACCACTCTCCACCACTGTCACACACACCACTCTCCACCACTGTCACACACACCACTCTCCACCATTGTCACACACACATATATGCCCGAAACGCTTTGAGTAATAGTGGCTTTAGGCATTGTATGTACTAGCTCTACCTATAACTCAACCAATCCTTGTAAAAATTTATTGTATGTATGTACCTTACCTAAATAAAATTGTATTGTATTGTATTGTACACCACTCCCCACCACTGTCACACACCACTCTCCACCACTGTCACACACCACTCTCCACCACTGTCACACACACCACTCCCCACCACTGTCACACACCACTCTTCACCACTGTCACACACCACTCTCCACCACTGTCACACACCACTCTCCACAACTGTCACACACACCACTCCCCACCACTGTCACACACCACTCTCCACCACTGTCACACACACCACTCCCCACCACTGTCACACACCACTCTCCACCACTGTCACACACACCACTCCCCACCACTGTCACACACCACTCTCCACCACTGTCACACACCACTCTCCACCACTGTCACACACCACTCTCCACCACTGTCACACACACCACTCTCCACCACTGTCACACACCACTCTCCACCACTGTCACACACCACTCTCCACCACTGTTACACACACCACTCCCCACCACTGTCACACACAACTCCCCACCACTGCCACACACCACTCTCCACCACTGTCACACACACCACTCCCCACCACTGTCACACACCACTCTCCACCACTGTCACACACCACTCTCCACTACTGTCACACATCACTCTCCACCACTGTCACACACCACTGTCACATACACCACTCCCCACTACTGTCACACACACCACTCCCCACCACTGTCACACACCACTCTCCACCACTGTCACACACACCACTCTCCACCACTGTCACACACACCACTCTCCACCACTGTCACACACACCACTCTCCACCACTGTCACACACACCACTCCCCACCACTGTCACACACCACTCTCCACCACTGTCACACACCATTCCCCACCACTGTCACACACACCACTCCCCACCACTGTCACACACACCACTCTCCACCACTGTCACACACCACTCCCCACCACTGTCACACACACCACTCCCCACCACTGTCACACACCACTCTCCACCACTGTCACACACACCGCTCTCCACCACTGTCACACACACCACTCCCCACCACTGTCACACACCACTCCCCACCACTGTCACACACACCACTCTCCACCACTGTCACACACCACTCTCCACCACTGTCACACACCACTCTCCACCACTGTCACACACACCACTCTCCACCACTGTCACACACCACTCTCCACCACTGTCACACACCACTCTCCATTACTGTCACACACCACTCTCCACCACTGTCACACACACCACTCTCCACCACTGTCACACACACCACTCTCCACCATTGTCACACACACACATATGCCCGAAACGCTTTGAGTAATAGTGGCTTTAGGCTTTGTATTTACTAGCTCTACCTATAAGTCAACCAATCCTTGTAAAAATTTATTGTATGTATGTACCTTACCTAAATAAAATTGTATTGTATTGTATTGTACACCACTCCCCACCACTGTCACACACCACTCTCCACCACTGTCACACACCACTCTCCACCACTGTCACACACACCACTCCCCACCACTGTCACACACCACTCTCCACCACTGTCACACACCACTCTCCACCACTGTCACACACACCACTCCCCACCACTGTCACACACCACTCTCCACCACTGTCACACACCACTCTCCACCACTGTCACACACACCACTCCCCACCACTGTCATACACCACTCTCCACCACTGTCACACACACCACTCTCCACCACTGTCACACACCACTCTCCAGCACTGTCACACGCACCACTCCCCACCACTGTCACACACCACTCTCCACCACTGTCACACACACCACTCCCCACCACTGTCACACACCACTCTCCACCACTGTCACACACCACTCTCCACCACTGTCACACACCACTCTCCACCACTGTCACACACACCACTCTCCACCACTGTCACACACCACTCTCCACCACTGTCACACACCACTCTCCACCACTGTCACACACACCACTCCCCACCACTGTCACACACCACTCCCCACCACTGCCACACACCACTCTCCACCACTGTCACACACACCACTCCCCACCACTGTCACACACCACTCTCCACCACTGTCACACACCACTCTCCACTACTGTCACACACCACTCTCCACCACTGTCACACACCACTCTCCACCACTATCACACACACCACTCCCCACCACTGTCACACACACCACTCCCCACCACTGTCACACACCATTCTCCACCACTGTCACACACACCACTCTCCACCACTGTCACACACACCACTCTCCACCACTGCCACACACCACTCTCCACCCCTGTCACACACACCACTCTCCACCACTGTCACACACACCACTCCCCACCACTGTCACACACCACACTCCAACACTGTCACACACCATTCTCCACCACTGTCACACACCACACTCCACCACTGTCACACACACCACTCTCCACCACTGTCACACACACCACTCCCCACCACTGTCACACACCACTCTGCACCACTGTCACACACCACTCCCCACCACTGTCACACTCCACTCTCCACAACTGTATCACACACCACTCCCCACCACTGTCACACACACCACTCCCCACCACTGTCACACACCACTCTCCACCACTGTCACAAACACCACTCTCCACCACTGTCACACACCACTCCCCACCACTGTCACACACAACACTCCCCACCACTGTCACACACACCACTCCCCACCACTGTCACACACCACTCTCCACCACTGTCACACACACCACTCTCCACCACTGTCACACACACCACTCCCCACCACTGTCACACACCACACTCCACCACTGTCACACACCATTCTCCACCACTGTCACACACCACACTCCACCACTGTCACACACACCACTCTCCACCACTGTCACACACACCACTCTCCATCAATGTCACATACACCACTCCCCACCACTGTCACACACAACTCTCCACCACTGTCACACACCACTCTCCACCACTGTCACACACCACTCTCCACCACTGTCACACACACCACTCTCCACCACGGTCACACACACCACTCTCCACCATTGTCACACACACACATATGCCCGAAACGCTTTGAGTAATAGTGGCTTTAGGCATTGTATGTACTAGCTCTACCTATAAGTCAACCAATCCTTGTAAAAATTTATTGTATGTATGTACCTTACCTAAATAAAATTGTATTGTATTGTATTGTACACCACTCCCCACCACTGTCACACACCACTCTCCACCACTGTCACACACCACTCTCCACCACTGTCACACACACCACTCCCCACCACTGTCACACACCACTCTCCACCACTGTCACACACCACTCTCCACCACTGTCACACACACCACTCCCCACCACTGTCACACACCACTCTCCACCACTGTCACACACCACTCTCCACCACTGTCACACACACCACTCCCCACCACTGTCACACACCACTCTCCAGCACTGTCACACGCACCACTCCCCACCACTGTCACACACCACTCTCCACCACTGTCACACACACCACTCCCCACCACTGTCACACACCACTCTCCACCACTGTCACACACCACTCTCCACCACTGTCACACACCACTCTCCACCACTGTCAAACACACCACTCTCCACCACTGTCATACACCACTCTCCACCACTGTCACACACCACTCTCCACCACTGTCACACACACCACTCCCCACCACTGTCACACACCACTCCCCACCACTGCCACACACCACTCTCCACCACTGTCACACACACCACTCCCCACCACTGTCACACACCACTCTCCACCACTGTCACACACCACTCTCCACCACTGTCACACACCACTCTCCACCACTGTCACACACACCATTCTCCACCACTGTCACACACCACTCCCCACCACTGTCACACACACCACTCCCCACCACTGTCACACACACCACTCCCCACCACTGTCACACACCACTCTCCACCACTGTCACACACACCACTCTCCACCACTGTCACACACACCACTCCCCACCACTGTCACACACCACTCTCCACCACTGTCACACACCACTCTCCACCACTGTCACACACCACTCTCCACCACTGTCACACACACCACTCTCCACCACTGTCACACACACCACTCTCCACCATTGTCACACACACATATATGCCCGAAACGCTTTGAGTAATAGTGGCTTTAGGCATTGTATGTACTAGCTCTACCTATAAGTCAACCAATCCTTGTAAAAATTTATTGTATGTATGTACCTTACCTAAATAAAATTGTATTGTATTGTATTGTACACCACTCCCCACCACTGTCACACACCACTCTCCACCACTGTCACACACCACTCTCCACCACTGTCACACACACCACTCCCCACCACTGTCACACACCACTCTCCACCACTGTCACACACCACTCTCCACCACTGTCACACACCACTCTCCACAACTGTCACACACACCACTCCCCACCACTGTCACACACCACTCTCCACCACTGTCACACACCACTCTCCACCACTGTTACACACACCACTCCCCACCACTGTCACACACAACTCCCCACCACTGCCACACACCACTCTCCACCACTGTCACACACACCACTCCCCACCACTGTCACACACCACTCTCCACCACTGTCACACACCACTCCCCACTACTGTCACACACACCACTCCCCACCACTGTCACACACCACTCTCCACCACTGTCACACACACCACTCTCCACCACTGTCACACACACCACTCTCCACCACTGTCACACACACCACTCTCCACCACTGTCACACACACCACTCCCCACCACTGTCACACACCACTCTCCACCACTGTCACACACCATTCCCCACCACTGTCACACACACCACTCCCCACCACTGTCACACACACCACTCTCCACCACTGTCACACACCACTCCCCACCACTGTCACACACACCACTCCCCACCACTGTCACACACCACTCTCCACAACTGTCACACACACCGCTCTCCACCACTGTCACACACACCACTCCCCACCACTGTCACACACCACTCTCCACCACTGTCACACACCACTCTCCACCACTGTCACACACCACTCTCCACCACTGTCACACACATCACTCTCCACCACTGTCACACACCACTCCCCACCACTGTCGCACACACCACTCCCCACCACTGTCACACACACTACTCCTCACCACTGTCACACACCACTCTCCACCACTGTCACACACACCACTCTCCACCACTGTCACATACACCACTCCCCACCACTGTCACACACCACTCTCCACCACTGTCACACACCACTCTCCATTACTGTCACACACCACTCTCCACCACTGTCACACACACCACTCTCCACCACTGTCACACACACCACTCTCCACCATTGTCACACACACACATATGCCCGAAACGCTTTGAGTAATAGTGGCTTTAGGCATTGTATGTACTAGCTCTACCTATAAGTCAACCAATCCTTGTAAAAATTTATTGTATGTATGTACCTTACCTAAATAAAATTGTATTGTATTGTATTGTACACCACTCCCCACCACTGTCACACACCACTCTCCACCACTGTCACACACCACTCTCCACCACTGTCACACACACCACTCCCCACCACTGTCACACACCACTCTCCACCACTGTCACACACCACTCTCCACCACTGTCACACACACCACTCCCCACCACTGTCACACACCACTCTCCACCACTGTCACACACCACTCTCCACCACTGTCACACACACCACTCCCCACCACTGTCATACACCACTCTCCACCACTGTCACACACATCACTCTCCACCACTGTCACACACCACTCTCCAGCACTGTCACACGCACCACTCCCCACCACTGTCACACACCACTCTCCACCACTGTCACACACACCACTCCCCACCACTGTCACACACCACTCTCCACCACTGTCACACACCACTCTCCACCACTGTCACACACCACTCTCCACCACTGTCACACACACCACTCTCCACCACTGTCACACACCACTCTCCACCACTGTCACACACCACTCTCCACCACTGTCACACACACCACTCCCCACCACTGTCACACACCACTCCCCACCACTGCCACACACCACTCTCCACCACTGTCACACACACCACTCCCCACCACTGTCACACACCACTCTCCACCACTGTCACACACCACTCTCCACTACTGTCACACACCACTCTCCACCACTGTCACACACCACTCTCCACCACTATCACACACACCACTCCCCACCACTGTCACACACACCACTCCCCACCACTGTCACACACCATTCTCCACCACTGTCACACACACCACTCTCCACCACTGTCACACACACCACTCTCCACCACTGCCACACACCACTCTCCACCCCTGTCACACACACCACTCTCCACCACTGTCACACACACCACTCCCCACCACTGTCACACACCACACTCCAACACTGTCACACACCATTCTCCACCACTGTCACACACTACACTCCACCACTGTCACACACACCACTCTCCACCACTGTCACACACACCACTCCCCACCACTGTCACACACCACTCTGCACCACTGTCACACACCACTCCCCACCACTGTCACACTCCACTCTCCACAACTGTATCACACACCACTCCCCACCACTGTCACACACACCACTCCCCACCACTGTCACACACCACTCTCCACCACTGTCACAAACACCACTCTCCACCACTGTCACACACCACACCCCACCACTGTCACACACAACACTCCCCACTGCTGTCACACACACCACTCCCCACCACTGTCACACACCACTCTCCACCACTGTCACACACACCACTCTCCACCACTGTCACACACACCACTCCCCACCACTGTCACACACCACACTCCACCACTGTCACACACCATTCTCCACCACTGTCACACACCACACTCCACCACTGTCACACACACCACTCTCCACCACTGTCACACACACCACTCTCCATCAATGTCACATACACCACTCCCCACCACTGTCACACACAACTCTCCACCACTATCACACACCACTCTCCACCACTGTCACACACCACTCTCCACCACTGTCACACACACCACTCTCCACCACTGTCACACACACCACTCTCCACCATTGTCACACACACACATATGCCCGAAACGCTTTGAGTAATAGTGGCTTTAGGCATTGTATGTACTAGCTCTACCTATAAGTCAACCAATCCTTGTAAAAATTTATTGTATGTATGTACCTTACCTAAATAAAATTGTATTGTATTGTATTGTACACCACTCCCCACCACTGTCACACACCACTCTCCACCACTGTCACACACCACTCTCCACCACTGTCACACACACCACTCCCCACCACTGTCACACACCACTCTCCACCACTGTCACACACCACTCTCCACCACTGTCACACACACCACTCCCCACCACTGTCACACACCACTCTCCACCACTGTCACACACCACTCTCCACCACTGTCACACACACCACTCCCCACCACTGTCACACACCACTCTCCAGCACAGTCACACGCACCACTCCCCACCACTGTCACACACCACTCTCCACCACTGTCACACACACCACTCCCCACCACTGTCACACACCACTCTCCACCACTGTCACACACCACTCTCCACCACTGTCACACACCACTCTCCACCACTGTCAAACACATCACTCTCCACCACTGTCACACACCACTCTCCACCACTGTCACACACCACTCTCCACCACTGTCACACACACCACTCCCCACCACTGTCACACACCACTCCCCACCACTGCCACACACCACTCTCCACCACTGTCACACACACCACTCCCCACCACTGTCACACACCACTCTCCACCACTGTTACACACCACTCTCCACTACTGTCACACACCACTCTCCACCACTGTCACACACCACTCTCCACCACTGTCACACACACCACTCCCCACAACTGTCACACACACCACTCCCCACCACTGTCACACACCATTCTCCACCACTGTCACACACACCACTCTCCACCACTGTCACACACACCACTCTCCACCACTGCCACACACCACTCTCCACCACTGTCACACACACCACTCTCCACCACTGTCACACACACCACTCTCCACCACTGTCACACACACCACTCTCCACCACTGTCACACACACCACTCCCCACCACTGTCACACACCACACTCCAACACTGTCACACACCATTCTCCACCACTGTCACACACCACACTCCACCACTGTCACACACACCACTCTCCACCACTGTCACACACACCACTCCCCACCACTGTCACACACCACTCTGCACCACTGTCACACACCACTCCCCACCACTGTCACACTCCACTCTCCACCACTGTCACACACACCACTCCCCACCACTGTCACACACACCACTCCCCACCACTGTCACACACCACTCTCCACCACTGTCACACACACCACTCTCCACCACTGTCACACACACCACTCCCCACCACTGTCACACACCACTCTCCACCACTGTCACACACCACTCTCCACCACTGTCACACACCACTCTCCACCACTGTCACACACACCACTCTCCACCACTGTCACACACCACTCCCCACCACTGTCACACACACCACTCCCCACCACTGTCACACACACCACTCCCCACCACTGTCACACACCACTCTCCACCACTGTCACACACACCACTCTCCACCACTGTCACACACACCACTCCCCACCACTGTCACACACCACACTCCACCACTGTCACACACCATTCTCCACCACTGTCACACACCACACTCCACCACTGTCACACACCACTCTCCACTACTGTCACACACCACTCTCCACCACTGTCACACACCACTCTCCACCACTGTCACACACCATTCTCCACCACTGTCACACACCACACTCCACCACTGTCACACACCACTCTCCACTACTGTCACACACCACTCTCCACCACTGTCACACACCACTCTCCACCACTGTCACACACACCACTCCCCACCACTGTCACACACACCACTCCCCACCACTGTCACACACCACTCTCCACCACTGTCACACACCACTCTCCACTACTGTCACACACCACTCCCCACCACTGTCACACTCCACTCTCCACCACTGTCACACACACCACTCCCCACCACTGTCACACACACCACTCCCCACCACTGTCACACACCACTCTCCACCACTGTCACACACACCACTCTCCACCACTGTCACACACACCACTCCCCACCACTGTCACACACCACTCTCCACCACTGTCACACACCACTCTCCACCACTGTCACACACCACTCTCCACTACTGTCACACACCACTCTCCACCACTGTCACACACCACTCTCCACCACTGTCACACACACCACTCTCCACCACTGTCACACACACCACTCTCCACCACTGCCACACACCACTCTCCACCACTGTCACACACACCACTCTCCACCACTGTCACACACACCACTCCCCACCACTGTCACACACCACACTCCAACACTGTCACACACCATTCTCCACCACTGTCACACACCACACTCCACCACTGTCACACACACCACTCTCCACCACTGTCACACACACCACTCCCCACCACTGTCACACACCACTCTGCACCACTGTCACACACCACTCCCCACCACTGTCACACTCCACTCTCCACCACTGTCACACACACCACTCTCCACCACTGTCACACACACCACTCCTCACCACTGTCACACACCACACTCCACCACTGTCACACACCATTCTCCACCACTGTCACACACCACACTCCACCACTGTCACACACACCACTCTCCACCACTGACACACACACCAGTCCCCACCACTGTCACACACCACTCCCCACCACTGTCACACACCATTCTCCACCACTGTCACACACACCACTCCCCACCACTGTCACACACCACACTCCACCACTGTCACACACCATTCTCCACCACTGTCACACACCACTCTCCACCACTGTCACACACATCACTCCCCACCACTGTCACACACACCACTCCCCACCACTGTCACACACCATTCTCCACCACTGTCACACACACCACTCTCCACCACTGTCACACACACCACTCTCCACCACTGCCACACACCACTCTCCACCACTGTCACACACACCACTCTCCACCACTGTCACACACACCACTCTCCACCACTGTCACACACACCACTCTCCACCACTGTCACACACACCACTCCCCACCACTGTCACACACCACACTCCAACACTGTCACACACCATTCTCCACCACTGTCACACACCACACTCCACCACTGTCACACACACCACTCTCCACCACTGTCACACACACCACTCCCCACCACTGTCACACACCACTCTGCACCACTGTCACACACCACTCCCCACCACTGTCACACTCCACTCTCCACCACTGTCACACACACCACTCCCCACCACTGTCACACACACCACTCCCCACCACTGTCACACACCACTCTCCCCCACTGTCACACACACCACTCTCCACCACTGTCACACACACCACTCCCCACCACTGTCACACACCACTCTCCACCACTGTCACACACCACTCTCCACCACTGTCACACACCACTCTCCACCACTGTCACACACACCACTCTCCACCACTGTCACACACCACTCCCCACCACTGTCACACACACCACTCCCCAACACTGTCACACACACCACTCCCCACCACTGTCACACACCACTCTCCACCACTGTCACACACACCACTCTCCACCACTGTCACACACACCACTCCCCACCACTGTCACACACCACACTCCACCACTGTCACACACCATTCTCCACCACTGTCACACACCACACTCCACCACTGTCACACACCACTCTCCACCACTGACACACACACCACTCCCCACCACTGTCACACACCACTCCCCACCACTGTCACACACCACTCTCCACCACTGTCACACACACCACTCTCCACCACTGTCACACACACCACTCCCCACCACTGTCACACACCACTCTCCACCACTGTCACACACACCACTCCCCACCACTGTCACACACCACTCTCCACCACTGTCACACACCACTCTCCACCACTGTCACACACACCACTCCCAACCACTGTCACACACCACTCTCCACCACTGTCACACACCACTCTCCACCACTGTCACACACACCACTCCCCACCACTGTCACACACCACTCTCCACCACTGTCACACACACCACTCCCCACCAATGTCACACACCACTCTCCACCACTGTCACACACACCACTCCCACCACTGTCACACACCACTCTCCACCACTGTCACACACCACTCTCCACCACTGTCACACACACCACTCCCCACCACTGTCACACACCACTCTGCACCACTGTCACACACCACTCCCCACCACTGTCACACTCCACTCTCCACCACTGTCACACACCACTCCCCACCACTGTCACACACCACTCTCCACCACTGTCACACACCACTCTCCACCACTGTCACACACACCACTCCCCACCACTGTCACACTCCACTCTCCACCACTGTCACACACACCACTCCCCACCACTGTCACACACACCACTCCCCACCACTGTCACACACCACTCTCCACCACTGTCACACACACCACTCTCCACCACTGTCACACACACCACTCCCCACCACTGTCACACACCACTCTCCACCACTGTCACACACCACTCTCCACCACTGTCACACACCACTCTCCACCACTGTCACACACACCACTCTCCACCACTGTCACACACCACTCCCCACCACTGTCACACACACCACTCCCCACCACTGTCACACACACCACTCCCCACCACTGTCACACACCACTCTCCACCACTGTCACACACACCACTCTCCACCACTGTCACACACACCACTCCCACCACTGTCACACACCACACTCCACCACTGTCACACACCATTCTCCACCACTGTCACACACCACACTCCACCACTGTCACACACCACTCTCCACTACTGTCACACACCACTCTCCACCACTGTCACACACCACTCTCCACCACTGTCACACACCATTCTCCACCACTGTCACACACCACACTCCACCACTGTCACACACCACTCTCCACTACTGTCACACACCACTCTCCACCACTGTCACACACCACTCTCCACCACTGTCACACACACCACTCCCCACCACTGTCACACACACCACTCCCCACCACTGTCACACACCACTCTCCACCACTGTCACACACCACTCTCCACTACTGTCACACACCACTCCCCACCACTGTCACACTCCACTCTCCACCACTGTCACACACACCACTCCCCACCACTGTCACACACACCACTCCCCACCACTGTCACACACCACTCTCCACCACTGTCACACACACCACTCTCCACCACTGTCACACACACCACTCCCCACCACTGTCACACACCACTCTCCACCACTGTCACACACCACTCTCCACCACTGTCACACACCACTCTCCACTACTGTCACACACCACTCTCCACCACTGTCACACACCACTCTCCACCACTGTCACACACACCACTCTCCACCACTGTCACACACACCACTCTCCACCACTGCCACACACCACTCTCCACCACTGTCACACACACCACTCTCCACCACTGTCACACACACCACTCCCCACCACTGTCACACACCACACTCCAACACTGTCACACACCATTCTCCACCACTGTCACACACCACACTCCACCACTGTCACACACACCACTCTCCACCACTGTCACACACACCACTCCCCACCACTGTCACACACCACTCTGCACCACTGTCACACACCACTCCCCACCACTGTCACACTCCACTCTCCACCACTGTCACACACACCACTCTCCACCACTGTCACACACACCACTCCTCACCACTGTCACACACCACACTCCACCACTGTCACACACCATTCTCCACCACTGTCACACACCACACTCCACCACTGTCACACACACCACTCTCCACCACTGACACACACACCAGTCCCCACCACTGTCACACACCACTCCCCACCACTGTCACACACCATTCTCCACCACTGTCACACACACCACTCTCCACCACTGTCACACACACCACTCCCCACCACTGTCACACACCACTCTCCACCACTGTCACACACACCACTCCCCACCACTGTCACACACCACTCTCCACCACTGTCACACACCACTCTCCACCACTGTCACACACCACTCTCCACCACTGTCACACACCACTCTCCACCACTGTCACACACACCACTCTCCACCACTGTCACACACCACTCCCCACCACTGTCACACACACCACTCCCGACCACTGTCACACACACCACTCCCTACCACTGTCACACACCACTCTCCACCACTGTCACACACACCACTCTCCACCACTGTCACACACACCACTCCCCACCACTGTCACACACCACACTCCACCACTGTCACACACCATTCTCCACCACTGTCACACACCACTCTCCACCACTGTCACACACATCACTCCCCACCACTGTCACACACACCACTCCCCACCACTGTCACACACCATTCTCCACCACTGTCACACACACCACTCTCCACCACTGTCACACACACCACTCTCCACCACTGCCACACACCACTCTCCACCACTGTCACACACACCACTCTCCACCACTGTCACACACACCACTCTCCACCACTGTCACACACACCACTCTCCACCACTGTCACACACACCACTCCCCACCACTGTCACACACCACACTCCAACACTGTCACACACCATTCTCCACCACTGTCACACACCACACTCCACCACTGTCACACACACCACTCTCCACCACTGTCACACACACCACTCCCCACCACTGTCACACACCACTCTGCACCACTGTCACACACCACTCCCCACCACTGTCACACTACCACTCTCCACCACTGTCACACACACCACTCCCCACCACTGTCACACACACCACTCCCCACCACTGTCACACACCACTCTCCCCCACTGTCACACACACCACTCTCCACCACTGTCACACACACCACTCCCCACCACTGTCACACACCACTCTCCACCACTGTCACACACCACTCTCCACCACTGTCACACACCACTCTCCACCACTGTCACACACACCACTCTCCACCACTGTCACACACCACTCCCCACCACTGTCACACACACCACTCCCCAACACTGTCACACACACCACTCCCCACCACTGTCACACACCACTCTCCACCACTGTCACACACACCACTCTCCACCACTGTCACACACACCACTCCCCACCACTGTCACACACCACACTCCACCACTGTCACACACCATTCTCCACCACTGTCACACACCACACTCCACCACTGTCACACACCACTCTCCACCACTGACACACACACCACTCCCCACCACTGTCACACACCACTCCCCACCACTGTCACACACCATTCTCCACCACTGTCACACACACCACTCTCCACCACTGTCACACACACCACTCCCCACCACTGTCACACACCACTCTCCACCACTGTCACACACACCACTCCCCACCACTGTCACACACCACTCTCCACCACTGTCACACACCACTCTCCACCACTGTCACACACACCACTCCCCACCACTGTCACACACCACTCTCCACCACTGTCACACACCACTCTCCACCACTGTCACACACACCACTCCCCACCACTGTCACACACCACTCTCCACCACTGTCACACACACCACTCCCCACCAATGTCACACACCACTCTCCACCACTGTCACACACACCACTCCCACCACTGTCACACACCACTCTCCACCACTGTCACACACCACTCTCCACCACTGTCACACACACCACTCCCCACCACTGTCACACACCACTCTCCACCACTGTCACACACCACTCTCCACCACTGTCACACACCACTCTCCACCACTGTCACACACCACTCTCCACCACTGTCACACACCACTCTCCACCACTGTCACACACCACTCTCCACCACTGTCACACACACCACTCCCCACCACTGTCACACACCACTCTCCACCACTGTCACACACCACTCTCCACCACTGTCACACACCACTCTCCACCACTGTCACACACCACTCTCCACCACTGTCACACACACCACTCTCCACCACTGTCACACACCACTCTCCACCACTGTCACACACACCACTCTCCACCACTGTCACACACCACTCCCACCACTGTCACACACCACTCTCCACCACTGTCCACACACCACTCTCCACCACTGTCACACACCACTCTCCACCACTGTCACACACCACTCTCCACCACTGTCACACACCACTCTCCACCACTGTCACACACACACTCTCCACCACTGTCACACACACCACTCTCCACCACTGTCACAC